>NW_007252880.1:171609-174749 GCF_000164805.1 Carlito syrichta
TTAAGTCCTGTGGGTTTCGGGTTTGTACAGGAATTGGATGCCAGTCCGATTTCCATGAGAGTATTTCCTTCCTTTTCTAAGGTTCTTATGGCTTGAGGTTTTACATTTAGGTCTCTGGTCCATTTGGAATTAACCTTTGTGCATGGGGATAGATAGGGGTCTGTTTCAATCTTCTGCATGTGGTCAGCCAGTTTTCCCAGCACCATTTACTGAATAGGTTCTCCTCTCCCCAGTGGTAGGTGGTGGAGGCTTTGTCGAAGATGAGTTGGTTGAGAAATTGAGGTTTTGGTTCTGGAATCTCAATTCTATTCCATTGATCTATATGCCTCTTCCTATACCAATACCAAGCTGTTTTGATGATTGTAGCTTTATAGTAAAGTTTGAAGTCTGGTAACGTGATACCACCTGCTTTGTTTTTTTTGCTGAGGATTGTTCTGACTATTCTTGGATGTTTGTGTTTCCATATGAATTCCTGTGTTGTTTTTTCTAGGTCTGAGAAGAATGTTGCTGGTAATTTGATGGGTATTGCATTGAATTTGTAGATTGCCATAGGTAAGATGGACATCTTCACAATGTTGATTCTTCCAATCCATGAGCATGGGATATTTTTCCACTTGTTTGTGTCAACTTTGATTTCTTTGAGCAGTGTTTTGCAGTTTTCCTTGTAAAGGTCTTTCACGTCTCTGGTTAGGAAGATGCCAAGGTATTTCATTTTTTTTGTGGCTATTGTGAATGGAATTGTGTTTTTTTATTTGGGTTTCTGTTTGTTTGTTATTGGTGTAGAGAAATGCGATTGTCTTGTGTACATTTATTTTGTATCCTGAGACTTTTCCAAAGGCCTTTATCAGTGTAAGGAGGTTTTTGACAGATTCTCTTGGGTTTTCAAGGTACACAATCATATCATCTGCAAAGAGAGATAACTTGACTTCCTCTTTTCCTATTTGGATACCCCTGATTGCCTTCTCTTCTCTGATTGCTCGAGCCAGGACTTCCAATACTATGTTGAACAGGAGGGGTGAGAGTGGGCATCCTTGTCTTGTTCTAGTTTTCAGGGGAAATGGTTCTAATTTTTGTCCATTTAGGAATATGCTCGCTGTGGGTTTCTCGTAGATGGCTTTTACTATTTTGAGGTATGTTCCCCATACGCCTAGATGTTCAAGGGTTTTTATCAAGAAGCGGTGCTGGATTTTATCAAAAGCTTTTTCTGCATCTAATGATAAAATCATGTGGTTTTTGTTTTGACATCTGTTGATGTATTTAATTACATTTATGGTTTTATGAATGTTGAACCAGCCTTGCATCCCAGGAATGAAGCCTGGTCATGATGGATGATTTTTGAGATGTATTGCTGAATCCGGTTTGCTAGGACCTTGTTGAGAATTTTAGCATCTATGTTCATCAAAGATATTGGCCTGTAGTTCTCTTTCTTTGTTGGATCTTTACCTGGCTTGGGTATCAATGTGATGTTGGCTTCGTAAAATGATTTGGGGAGCGTTCCATCTTTTTCAATTGTCTGGAATACCTTCAGTAGGATTGGTATCAGCTCCTCCTTAAATGTCTTGTAGAATTCTGCTAGAAAGCCATCTGGTCCAGGGCTTTTTTTTGTAGGAAGTTTTCTTATTACGTAGTTGATTTCCTTGATTGTTATTGGTTTATTTAGGGTCTCAATTTCTTCTTGTTCCAACTTAGGTAGGTTGTGTGATGTAAGAAAGTCCTTCATTTCCTTAAGGTTTTCAAGTTTGTTTCCATACAAGTGTACGTAGTAGTCTCTAATGATCTTTTGTATTTCTTCAGGGTCAGATGTGACTTCATCTTTTGTGTTTCTGATTGTGCTTATTGGGTTTTTTTCTCATTTTTTCTTGGTCAGTCTAGCTAGGGGACCATCGATCTTGTTTATTCTTTCGAAGAACCAGCTTTTTGTTTCATTGATCTTTTTTCTATTATCTTTTTGTCTTCTATGTCCTGGATTTGGGCTTTTATTTTTGTGATCTGGATTCTTCTGCTGAAATTAGGGTTTTTGTGGTCTTGCTTTTCCAGCTTCTTTAGGTGGCTTGTTAGGTTGTGAATTTCTGTTCCTTCCATTTTCCTCATGTGTGTTTTTAGGGATATAAATTCCCCTCTTATTACAGCTTTTAAGGCGTCCCAGAGATTTTGGTAAGATGTTTCTTCATTTTCATTTGTTTCCAGGTATCTTTTGATCTCTGTTTTGTTGTCATCATTGACCCAGGAGTTGTTTAGCATCTTGCTGTTTAGTGTCTATGTCTTTGTGGGTTTTGGAGGGACCTTGTTGGTGTCAATGTTTATTTTTATTCCACTGTGGTCCGAGAAGGTGCATGGTAGAATTTCAGTCCTTTTAAATTTGCTTATGCTTGATTTGTGTCCAATTATGTGGTCGATCTTAGAATATGTTCCATGTGGTGATGAGTAGAATGTGTATTCTGTGGTCTTTGGATGGAGTGTTCTATAGGTATCAATTAAGTCCATTTGGTCCAGAGTCTCATTGAGGTTCCGGATCTCCTTGCTGATTTTTTGTCCTGATGATCTGTCTAAGGTTGTGAGTGGTGTATTAAAGTCCCCAGTTATTATGGTGTTAGAGTCAATGTCTTTCTTTAGTTTTCCTAGAAGTTGCTTTATGAATGTTGGTGCGCCTATGTTGGGTGCATATATGTTTAGGATAGATATTTCTTGTTGATGGAGTGAACCTTTTATCATTATGTAGTGGCCCTCTGTATCTTTTTTAATTTTTGATAGCTTAAATGGTATTTTGTCTGAAATTAGGATCGCGACTCCTCCTTTCTTTTGTGTTCCATTCGCCTGAAAATTTGTTTCCCATCCTCTTACTTTGAGTCTGTGTATGTCCTTTCTAGTGAGATGGGTCTCTTGAAGGCAGTATATTGTTGCCTGGTGATATTTTATCCATTTTGTCATTCTATGTCTTTTCAGTGGTGCGTTTAGTCCATTCACATTCAGACTAATTATTGAAATGTGAGAGTTCATCCCTATCATGGAGTTCTTATTGAGTTATTGTTCTTCCACTTGGTTTTTTTTCTTTTTTTTTTTTTTTGTCTTTCTTTGCTTTTGGGGTTGGGTCGTGTATATTTTATCTTTCCCTGTACTCTTGGGAAGAACGTTGTTCTTTT
>NW_007252880.1:174769-182201 GCF_000164805.1 Carlito syrichta
TTTCTTAGTGTTTCATGTAGAGATGGTTTTGTGGCTGCATAAGTTCTTAGGGATTGGATATCTGGGAAAGATTTTAATTCTCCCTCACTGATGAAGCTTAGCTTGGCTGGGTAGGTTATTCTTGGTTGAAATTGTTTATCCTTTAGGACTTTGAAGATAGGGCTCCAAGCTCTCCTATCCTGCAGGGTTTCTGCAGATAAATCTGCTGCTATTCTGATTGGTCTTCCATGGTAGGTGATCTGGCCTTTTTCTCTTGCTGCTTTTAGGATTTTTTCTTTTGTGCCTACTTTATTTAGGCGAATTATTATGTGTCTAGCAGTTGGTCTTCTCATTTGTTGTCTTGCAGGGGTTCTCTGAATCTCTTGTGTTTGAATTTTTGCATCACTGATTAGATAAGGGAAGTTTTCTTGAATGATCTCATGGAAAGTTTGTTCCAATGTGGTCTCTGTTTCTCTTTCTGCCTCAGGGAGTCCGATTACTCTTAGGTTAGGCCTCTTGAGGTAGTCACTCATCTCTTGAAGGTTTTGCTCTGTCTTTTTGAGCTTATTTTCTGTGTTTTTAAGAGTTTGGGTTATTTCTATATTTTGGTCCTCAAGCTCTGAGATTCTTTCTTCTGCTTGGGTAGTTCTGCTTTCCATGCTTATCAGTTTGTTATTTATTTCACTCACAGTATTCTTTATTACTGTTATCTCAGATATCAGCTTCTTCCTAGTTTCTTGTTGTGTCTCCTCAATTCTTTTTAATCTCTCCATTATTGTTTTGGTATCTACATTTGCAGTTTGAGACCCTTCATTCTGAGGGCTTTTCATTGTTTGCATTCCAAAGTCAGTTTTCTCAGTGTCTGCCCTCCCAGGCGTCTGGGAGAGACCCATACTCTTCTTTTGGTTTTACTTCATTTCTGTAGATTTTTCTCCCTCTTCCCCTTTCCCTCCCCTTCTTCAATTCTGTTTTTGAGGGAAGGTGGGATTGCTTTTATTTCTCTTCTGCAATGACCTGTTCTTCCTTATGAGGGTCTTCTGGCTTTGTTCACTTTTCCCTTTGCTTTACAGTCTGTCTATTCAGCAGTATGTAGTCTTGTTCCCTAGATTTAAAAAGGGGGCATATAAAAAAGGAAAATATTGGAGGAAGGGGGGTCAATAGGGAGTTAGAAAGAGAGAAGTGCGAGAGGGAAAACAGATATACATACCAACTATCAGGTGAGAAAGAGACACAGGGTCGGGAAGAGGTGAAGAAAGACACATAAGAAAGATTCCCTAAAGAGTACTGATAGCTACACAGAGACAGGCCAATAAAATCGAGAAACAGTGTAAGGCAGAAGGTAAACAATAAACGTGATCTAAACCAACAGTTACAATGATAAAATCATAAGCCAAAATAAGCAAAAGAGGAGAAGTGCGAGAGGGAAAACAGATATATATACCAACTATCAGGTGAGAAAGAGACACAGGGCCGGGAAGAAGTGAAGAAGAAAGACACGTAAGAAAGATTTCCTAAGGAGTACTGATAGCTACACAGAGACAGGCCAGTAAAATTGAGAAACAGTGTAATTCAGAAGGTAAACAACAGATGTGATCTAAACCAACAGTTACAATGATAAAATAAGTCAAAATAAGCGAAAGAGAGAAGTGCAAGAGGGAAAACAGATATACATACCAACTTTCAGGTGAGAAAGAGACACAGGGCCAGGAAGAAGTGAAGAAAGACACGTAAGAAAGATTTCCTAAAGAGTACTGATAGCTACACAGAGACAGGCCAATAAAATCAAGAAACAGTGTAAGTCAGAAGGTAAACACCAAACGTGATCTAAACCAACAGTTTCAATGATAAAATCATAAGTCAAAATAAGTGATCAGACTAGAGTCATTTCTCTGATCTCCGATTCCGGCCTCTCCCTTTTGTTTTTCGTTGCAGCGTATGGGTGGGGCTTTGTCTCCTGTTTTGCGCTGTTGCCTTAGGAACTGAGGTAAAGTTTGTTGATAGGTGGGCGGATCATGGAAGTCTCTGCCTGGAGAATGGCGAGGCAGCTTAAGCAGATCTGTTTTTCTCTGCTTGTCTGGGTCCTCCGGCTTGAGGTCTTGCGCTGAGTGCCTCAGCCAGGGTGGGCCCGGAGTTCCAGAGTTCCAAAGTTCCAAAGGGCAGGCGGTGAGCGCGAGAGTGATGCTGGGCCCCCTACAGGGTACTTCAGCCAGGAATGGGACTGGTGTCTCTGAGGGGCGGGCGCCCAGAGCCTCCCTGTGTGACCGGCAGCTTGGTGCCGGGTGCTGGGCTGGAGACAGTGCAGCAGGGGAGGGATCTGGAGGGGGCTGGAACCGGAGACTTCCACACACGCAGCAGAACAGCAGCAGTGGGGGGGGCACAATATCTGGCTCTGCATGGGACCGAAGTTCCTGGGCCTGGCACCAGCACGGTTGGTGGTGGGCTGGGGGAAGAGAAGTAATAGCCTTTTTGGGAACTCACGTTCAGAGAATCTCACCAGTTCATCTATGCCGTCGCCATCTTGCTTCTAAGGTCCTCTAAGTACTTCTTAAAAAACTCATGCATATATGGAAATTTAACACATGATATAAAGACAGCATGTCAAAGCAAGTAAGGAAAGGTTAGGCCTGAAAAAAAATGATGTAGATCCCTACCTCAAACTGTAAAAACTAAATCTAAAAAGGAATGAAGAGCTAGTGATTTCTCTTAAAAATTATAAAAGTATAGGAGATGTAAGATTATTTTATATTTTTAGATTAGAAATCTTTTTAAGCAAGTCACAAAACATTTGACAAAAATTTAAAAAATTTGAACACTGGTAAAACTTACAAAATAAAATAGTTATACTGGGAATAAATACTTGTAATAAAACTGACAAGGAAATAGTATCTGTACTACTTGAAGAGTGCCAATAAGTAAGAATAATGCCCCAGAACAAGTTTTTATGCATAAAATTTTAAGTATTTCTTAATTTTAAAAATTTCGAAGATAAAAAATATAAATGCACAATTCATTGCCCCTCTTTTTAAAAAAGTAGACTGTAATAACCAGAGTCCAAGCAAAGATGGGAAAAGTGGCTCTCCTTTTGCCTGGAGATGTCTTTCAGATCACCCACCAGCAGCTCAACAGTACTTTTTGTTTTAACAAAAGAGTGAAAATGAGTCACTTTATATTAAATAGTTAGCATTGGAACCAATTATTTTATTGTAGTGATAGTTGACTTATAATGGAATTTTGAACCTTGAGGAACTTATTTATGATAAAATAATCAAAATGTTATCTTATATTTTTCTTTTTCTTTTTTTTTTTGAGTTGGAGTCTCATTCCGTCGCCCAGGCTGGAGTGCAGTGACACTCATGCTCATGGCCATCCCAGTGTCGACCTACTGGCTCTCGTGATTTTTCTGCCTCAGCCTTCCAAGTAGCTGAAAATACAGGCACAGGCTACCATGCCTGGCTAATTTTTATTTATTGTAGAGACAAGGTCTCTCCAAGTTGCCCAGGCTGGTCTCCAACCTGTGGGCTCAGGCAAACCACTTGCCTCGGCCTCCCAAAGTGCTGGGAATACAGGTTGCGCTGTTGAGCCCAGCCATACGTTCTCTTTCTATGTAACATCAGCTGATATATATTTTTTCACGTATATCTCAGTGCATATTTCATCTCTTTATTTGCTTTTTCATGTAATTTGAATGTAAAACTTCAAGGAAACATACATTTCTGAAAAATTTGCACTGGCATAAGTTTGTCCTGTATAAACACCACCAATCTCTTTATGTCCCCTGAGAGGGGACATCCAAGTGGTTTGCTAGATTTACAATGTTGTCTCAGGGGGAGCATCTGGGTGCAAAGCGCTAATACATAAATTATATATATATCTCTACATATATGGTTATACATATTTATTCAGCCTTTACAGAGGGCAATTTGGCAATAGCTAACTGTATAGCTGTTACAGTGTCGTAGGCAATTTGAACATGCTAACTCATTTAATCTTCATAACATGTTACCCTAAGAAGTATTATTCTTTCCATTTTACAGATGAGGAAAGTAAGACTAAGAAGTTACCAAAAATAACTTACATAAAATGTATATATCCTTGACACATCACACTCACACAAGTGAACAAAAATAGTATTACAAGAGTATTCACTGCAACACTATTTAGTGAAAAATTGGAAACAGCTTTAGTACCTATCATCAGGAAAACAGTGAACTATTTCGCTGTGTTTTAAAGGTGGAGACAGCACATGCTGGGCGCTGCTGAAGGAGGGAGGAGGGCGTTGGGATATGGGGCGCTGGACCACCCGCTGGGTAGCATGGCCACCACCAGGGGGAGAGAGGGCTGGCTGAAGCCCAAACCTCACCTTCACGCAATTTACCTATGTAGCAAATCCTCACATTTACCCCACAACTCTAAATAAAAACAAAACAAAAAAATCCACTGTACATCCAGTTGAAACGAATTAGGTAGCTACCAACTGAGAAAGAAATTCAAGCAAAATTCCAAGTTAAGATGACAAGGTAAACATATGCTCCTCTAATTTTCTTTCTTTTTTTTTTTTGAGTTGGAGTCTCACTCTATCGCCCAGATTGGACGCCCGCTCCCGGCCACTGCAGCCTCGACTTGCTGGGCTCTGGCGATCCTTCCGCCTCAGCTTTCCGAGTAGCTGGAACTACAGGCGCGTGCTACCACGCCCGACTGATTTTTGACTTATTGTAGAGATGAGGTCTCGCTGCCCAGGTGGGTCTCGAACTCGCGGGCTCAGGCAATCCACTCACTTCAGCCTCCCAAAGGCGCGGGATTACAGGCTGAGCCACTGAGCCCGGCCATACTCTAGTTATTTTAAGTGGGTCCTTAATTCCTGCCCAGATTCAAAATAGGGGTTGGGTTCTCTAAGTTTTGCATCCTGAAGAGAAAATTATTTATATGTATTATTTGGAATTCTTCTCTTAAGAAGGACTGATCATTTCTCTCACATTCATGTATTCAATCATTTATTTATGCCAGTATAGACCATATTTATTTTATATTTTGGATTATGACTGAATCATACTTATTTTGTCGTTCAGGTTGTTTCACCTTTGACCCCGGGAACTCTTCCAGGATTGCTCCTGTGACACTCTGGCACAGGCATTGTCCTGCCATTCTTTTGTTTTCCAGGCACTTACTTACTTTTAGGTGCTACAAGATGCTCTGTGTTCATCTTACGTTTTCACTACCTAGACCTTGGATCAGTCATTTCTCCCATGAGCCCTGGGTCCTTTTATTGGAGAGTGGCATTTGGAATCCAAGATCTGAGTGCTGGATGTGCTTGTTGTTGCTGGGATGTCATTGCTTCTAGGCCCTTTTGGAGGACAGAGCTAGGTTTTACACACACACACACACACACACACGCACACACACCCCATAATTATTTCTATGTCAGTTTATGAGTATCTGTATGAAGCTAAGCATGAGTTCTTTCCAATGCCTTTTACTCTCATCCAGATAGAAGGATCCATTTTATCCTATCTCCCTTGCTTATCTGTAAGTTCCTCCTCAGCAGCAAGAAGCCTCCTCCCATCTACTCTCCATTTCTTTGTTTGTTCAGCCCCCAGTGTGCCGGCAACCTGTACTCCCCTATGTTAATTTCCTAGGCTGCCATAACAAATTACCACAAATTGGATGGCTTAAAAAACAGAAATATCTGTCTGTCAACCTATCTAATATTTTTTTAAAGACAGGGTCTCACTCTGTTGCCCAGACTGGAGTGTAATGGCATGATCATAACTCCTGCAGCCTCAAACTCCCAGGCTTGCATTCCTCCTGCCTCAGCCTCCCCAGTAGCTGGGACTACAGGCATGTGCTACCATGCCTGGCTATTTTTCCTTTATTTCGTGGAGATGGGGGTCTTGCCCAGGCTATTCTCAGACTTGTAGCCTCAAGTGATCCTCCTTCCTCCGCATTTCAAAGCACTGGGATTACAGGCAGGGTCACTGTGCTTGTCCAGAAATTCATTTTCTCAAAGTCTGGGAGACTGTAGGTCCCAAGTCAAGGTGTAGGCAGGGCAACCCCACTTTGAAGGCTCTGGAGAAGAATTCTTCCTTGCCTCTTCTAGTTTCTGGTGGTTACTGACAGGGGTATTTGCTGGTTTGTGGCAACTCAACTCCAGCCTTTGCTTCACAGGCTTTTCTTCCTGAGTCTTTTCTTTGTCTTCACATCTCTCTCTTTATAAGGATACCCGTAATTGATTTAGGGCCCATTGTAGTCCAGCATAATCTCAGTTTACCTTGGATTATATGTGCAAAGATCTTTTGTCCAAATGAGCTCATATTCACAGATTCTGGGGGTTTAAAGTTTAGTATCTTTTTATGGGGGATGTAATTCAACCCACAGCACCTGGTTAAACAGGAGCATTAAAGTGATGGAGCGTTATTTGGATTAAGTTGTGTTGAAAGTAAATCAGGAGAGTGGTCTGGAAGGCTCTTAAAACTGTGTTTTTAGCTATTTGATCTCTTCAATAAACTTAAAAAATGAACCTTTCTGAGGAAAGAATGATGTGGGAAGGATAACAGGTCTGAGGATATAAAAGTTGTAGAGAGGATGCTCTGTGATTTTCTTTGTAAAGCTGTTTACTCTAAGCAAATAATATCCTTAATTTTAACTTTCTTCCTGTGTGATGACTTCTAAAAAATTTACTTGAAATCCAGAGATAAATTCTTTTTCTTTTTGAAGCTTTGGCTTAAAAACTCCCTATTAATAATCTTTTTATTGTCATTTACTTCAACCTCAACAAAGTATTGTGGTATTAATCTGGGCCCAGGTGGGAATTTACTTTCCTCATTTTGGCCAAGGAGAGCTAAAGAAAAAAATCTTCCTCCCTACTCTCAGACTAGACCACCCAGTATCAGGACTTGAATGCTGCCTTTCTCATGGTGATGATTAGCTGTAAAGAACTGGACACAAACACTTCCTTGGGAAGATGACTATAATGCTATCTTTTTCATACCCCCGAAGTGATCTTGCTGTGTAGTATAATTACTCACTTTTCTATTGATATTTAGAAAACAGCCTTTTCTCTTTGTTCTTTAATTGTGTGTATGTATGTACGTACGTGTGTGTGTGTGTGTGTGTGTGTTTAAAATTTTTTATTTTATTTTAAAGATGTGGGATACAGTTCAGGGCTAGGTATACAAATGTTCATTTTGCAAGTACCCTTGTTGATGAGGAGTGCCCCTCCTCCCCCGGCAGTTTCCCACTACTGCCAATCCTTTTCTTAGAGTATTACAATAATTGTTCAAGGGCTGCTTATGAGTGAGAATATGTAATACTCAGTTCTTTGCTTCTGTGATAGATCATTCAGTATTATAGACTCTAAGTCCATCCAAGTTGCTGTGAAGTTCATAATTTTGCCCTTCTTTATGGCTGCTTAGTATTCCATAGTGTATATGTACCACATTTTTTTTTTTTTTTTTTG
>NW_007252880.1:182221-218632 GCF_000164805.1 Carlito syrichta
TTTTTTTGAGTTGGAGTCTCACTCTGTTGCCCAGACTGGAGTGCAGTGGCCGCTCCCTACTGGGCTCCGGCGATCCTTCCACCTCAGCCTTCCGAGTAGCTGGAACTACAGGCGCGCGCTACCACACCCGGCTAGTTTTTTGATTTATTGTAGAGATAAGGTCTCACCAAGTTGCCCACGTGGGTCTTGAACCCACGGGCTCAGGCAATTCACTCACCTCAGCCTCCCAAGGCATGGGATTACAGGCTGAGCCACCGAGCCCTGCTTATGTACCACATTTTTAAAATCCAGTCCTCTTTCAATGGACAGCATGGTTGGTTCCGTGTTTTGCTGTTATAAATAATGCTGCAATAAACGTGTGTGTGGGTATCTTTTTCATAGAGTGATTTGAGTTCCTCCGGGTATATTCCCAGTAGTGGGATAGTGTGGTCATATGGAAGGTCGATGTTTAGATCTTTAGGAATCGCCAAACTGTTTTCCACAGAGGTTGTGTAAGTTTTCATTCCCACTAACAGTGCAGAAGTGTTCCCCTTTCCCCACATCCTCTCCAGCATCTGTTGTTTTTTGAGTTATTGATGATGACCATCCTGACTGGAGGTAGGTGGAATCCCAGTATGGTTTCAATTTGCATTTCTTTGATGACTAGTGGAGGCTGAGCAATTTTTCATGTATCTGTTGGCTGCTCGTATGTCATCTTTTGAGAAGTGTCTATTCATATCTTTTGCCCACTTTGTAATAGGGCTGTTTGTTTTTTTTTCTTTTCGGCATGTTTGAGTTCCTCGTAGATCCTAGATGTTAGACCTTTGTCAGATATACAGGTGGCAAATATTTTTCCCCAGTCTGTGGGCTCTCTCTCTGCTCTCTTGATGGATTCTTTGGCTTTGCAGAAGCTCATCAGTTTGATGAGGTCCCACTTGTCTATCTTACCTCTTATGATGTGGGCACTTGGGGTTTTGATCAAGAATTGATTGCCAGTTCCAGTTTCTATAAGGGTGTCTCCTGCATTTTCTAAGGTTCTTATAGTTTGAAGTTTTACTTTTAGGTCTTTGATCTATTTAGAGTTGATTTTTGTGTATGGTGATAGGTAGACATCCTATTTCATGCTTCTGCGTGTGTTCAGCCAGTTTTCCCAGCACGATTTACTGAATAGGTTCTCCTCTCTCCAGTGGTTCATGGTGGAGGCTTTTTTGAAGATAAGTTGTTTGAGAAATTGAGGTTTTGCTTCTGGAAACTCTGTCGTGTTCCATTGGTCTATATGCCTGTTCTTGGACCGGTACCAGGCTGTTTTGTTTATTGTAGCTTCATAACAAAGTTTAAAGTCTGGAAGTGTGACACCTCCTGCCTTGTTTTTTTGGGTTTTTTTGCTGAGGATTGTTTTGGCTATTTGTGGTTATTTATGTTTCCATATGAATTTCTATGTTATCATTTCCAGGTCTGAGAAGAATGATGTTGGTAATTTAATGGGTATTGTGTTAAATCTGTAAATTCCCTTGGGTAGGATTGGACATCTTAACAATGTTGATTCTTCCAGTTCATGAGTATGGAATATTTTTCTATTTGTTTGTGTCTTGGATTTCTTTGAGTAGTGTTTTGTAGTTTTCGTTGGTAAAGGCCTTTCATGTTCCCGGTTAGGGAGATGCCACGGTATTTCATTTTTTTGTGGCTATTGTGAATGGGATTGAGCTTTTTATTTGGGTTTCTGTTTGTTTATTGCTGGTGTATAGAAATGTGACTGCCGTTTGCCCATTTATTTTATACCCTGAGACTTTTCCAAAGTCCTTTATCAGTGGGAGGAGGTTTTTGACAGATTCGCTTGGGTTTTCAAGGTATAGGATCATGTTGTCTACAAAGAGGGATAATTTGACTTCCTCTTTTCCTATTTGGATACCGCTGATCTCCTTCTCTTGTCTGATTGCTCTGGCTAGGGCTTCCAAAACTATGTTGAAAAGGAGGGGTGAGAGTGGGCATCCTTATCTTGTTCCGGTTTTCTGGGGAAATGCTTCCAATTTCTGTCTGTTTAGCAGTATGCTGTCTGTGGGTTTCTTTTAGATGGCTCTTACTATTTTGAGGTATGTTCTATCTATACCTAGGTGTTCAAGGGTTTTTATCAAGAAGAGGTGCTGGATTTTATCAAAAGCTTTTTCCTCATCTAATGATATAATCATGTGATTTTTGTCTTTACATTTGTTGATGTATTTAATTACGTTTATGGTCTTGTGAATGTTGGGCCAGCCCTGCATCCCGGGAATGAAGCCTACTTGGTCGTGGTGGATGATTTTTGAGATGTGCTGTTGGATCTGGTTTGCTAGGCTCTTGAGAATTTTAGCATCTATGTTCATAAAAGATATTGGCCTATAGTTCTCTTTCTTTGTTGGGTCTTTACCCGGTTTGGGTATCAATGTGGTGTTAACTTCATAAAGTGGAGAGTTCCATCTTTCTCAGTTGTCTGGAATACTTTCTTTTTTTTTTTTTGAGTTAGAGTCTCACTTTGTCACCTAGCCTGGAGTGCAGTGGTACACACATGGCCACCCCAGCATCGTCCCGCTGGCCTCAGGTGATGCTTCCACCTCAGCTTTCCAAGTAGCTAGAAATACAGGCACACATTACTATACCCAGTTAATTTTTTGATATATTGTAGAGACGAGGTCTCATCAAATTGCCCAGGTTGCCCTGGGCTTAGGCAATCCTCTGGCCTCAGCCTCCCAAAGTGCTGGGATTACAGATTTAAGCCACCATGCCTGGCCAATTTTTAAAATTTTTTGTAGAGATGAGGTCTCACTATGTTGCCTAGGCTGGTCTCAAACTTCTGGGCTCAAGCAATTCACTTACCTTGGCTTTCCAAAGTTCTGAGATTATAGGCATGAGCCAATACTTTTGATAGGATTGGTATCAGTTCCTCCATGCCCAGCCTGGAATACTTTCAATAGGATTGGTATCAGTTCCTCCTTGTATGTTTTGTAGAATTCTGCTGGAAAGCCATCTGGTCTAGGAGTTTTTTTGGTAGGTATTTTTCTTATGACATAATCGATTTCCTGGGTTGTTACTGGTCTATTTAGGGTCTCGATTTCTTCTTGTTTCAACCTAGGGAAACTGTGTGATGTCAGAAAGTCCTTCATTTCCTTTAGGTTTTCAAGTTTGTTTCTATACAAGTGTACATAGTAGTTTCTGATAATCTTTTGTATGTCTTTGGGCTCAGTTGTGACTTGATCTTTTGCATTTCTGATTGTGTTTATTTGGACTTTTTCTCTCTTTTCCTTGGTCAGTTTAGCTAGGGGTCTGTCAGTCTTGTTCATCCTTTCAAAGAACCAGTTTTTTGTCTTTTTGATTTTTTGTATTATCTTTTTGTCTTCTATCTCCCAAATTTGGACTTTTATTTTGGTGCTCTGGATTCTTCAGCTGCAGTTAGGATTTTGGTGGGCTTGCTTCCCTTAGGTGATTTGTTAGACTGTTAACTTGTGATCTTTCCATTTCCTTCATGTTTGTTCATAGAGATATAAATTCCCCTCTGAGAACTGTTTTCATGGCATCGCAGAGTTTTGATGTTTCTTTCATTTGTTTCCAGGAATCTTTTAATCTCTGTTTTGATTTCCATGTTGACCCAGGAGCTGCTTAGCATCATGGTATGAAGTGTCCATGTCTTTGTGGGTATTGGGGGAACTTTGTTGGTGTTGGTATTTATTTTTATTCCACTACTGTAGTCTTAGAAGGTGCTTGGCAGTATTTCAGTCTTATGGAATTTGTTTATGGTTGATTTATGGCTGAGAATGTGGTCGATCTTAGAGTATGTGCCATGTGGTAATGAAGTAGATTGTATATTCCATGGTTGTTCGGTAGAGTGTTCTGTATGTATCAGCGAAGTCCATTTGGTCAAGAGTCACGTTGAGGTTCTGGATCTCCTTATTAATTTTTTGTCTTGATGATCTGTCTAGGGTTGTGAGTGGGGTATTTAAGACCCCAGCTATGATAGTGTTTGAGTCATTATCTTTTTTTAGTTTACCTATAAGCTGCTTTATGAAAGTTGGTGCTCCTGTGTTGGGTGCATGTATGTTTAGGATGGGTGTTCCTTGTTGATGGATTGAACCTTTTATCATATGTAGTGACCTTCAGTATCTTTTTTAGTTTTTGATAGCTTAAATGGTATTTTGTCTGATATTTAAGATTGCGACTCCTGCTTTCTTCTGTGCTCCATTCGCCTGAAATTTGGTTTCCCATCCTCTTACTTTGAGTCTGTAAGTGTGCTTTTTGGTGAGATGAGTCTCTTGGAGACAATATATTGTTGCCTCGTGATATTTTATCCATTGTGCTATTTTATATCTTTTCAGTGGTGCATTTAGTCCATTCATATTCAGGCTAATTATTGAAATGTGGAGTTTATCTCTGCCATGTGGTTCTTACAGAGTTTGTTATTGTTGCTGTTGTTTGTTTGCTTGTTGTCTTCTGATTTTTGGGTTGATTTGTGTCTTTTCCCTGCATTGTGGGGGCGTTGTCATTCTTTTTTTCCTTTCTTCTGTGTTTAATACTTTCTTAAGTGTTTCTTGCAGAGCTGGTCTGGAGGCAGCGTAAGCTCTTAGGGATTGAATGTCTGGGAAGGATTTTAGTTCTCCATCACTGATGATGCTTAGCTTAGCTGGATAGGTAGTGCTTGGTAAGTTAATTTAAAACAAGTTTTTCTATTGAACAAAACCGATGTCCTCATATGATAAAGCTAATTTAGTTAGCAGCCACACATATCACTTCTTTTCTCACTGAATAATTCATCAAGTGTTAAATATAAATTTCAGTAATCTTTCAGGGATGAAGGGCAAGTTTTTACTTTTTGCTTGAATTGGGTTGTTGTAAAGATGTTTTTTGTTAAATTCCATTCGTTCTTGCCATTACCTCTGACTTTTTTCCTGCCAATTTTTAATTAATACATGGGAAAATGAATGATTGCACCAGTATGTTTCACAGTACAGAATGTAATATTCTAATGAGCAAAGAATCCCGAGTTCAAGGCATGATTGTAGTAGATAGTGTTATTTAGAAGCTATTATGTATGAGTAACATAGTGTTAAAGTTTGAAGACAGGGAAAGAGGGCAGGAGTTCCAGGAAAAGATACAGCAGCATAAGATGTTGTGGATAAAAATAAGATGGAAGAGTGAGGCTCTGGGAGACTGACATTATTAATAGGAACTTGGGACTTCAGTGGAAAATGAATCAGAGTTGTGGTTTAGATGAGTGGAGCTGGTAAAGAATGGTATTGATAGCATTTGTTGTTTGGTAAGGTGATTGTTTGGAAAGGGGAAGTTTTTTGTTTTTTAATCAGTTTTATTAACATCTTACCTGAATACAGGAAATAGTTATAACAGGCATAATAAATACTGTTTATTTAGAAGAAAGCCTGCTGTGTTTGTTAATTGGCTGTGTTAATTCCAACTAGTATATGTTTTCCTTCCTGAAATTATGTCTTTTTAAAGTTTTTATGAATTCTACTTTATGGGAGCTATTCATTTGTTCTTTACCTTCGTTGTTACTTAATAAGTGCTCACTAAGTCCTCATTCTTCTAATATATATACTTTGTTTTTCATTGTTTAGTTTACTGCATGGTTTACATGTTTAATGGAAAAGGCTCAGGGAAATAACCATTATGGAGAATTACTGAATATTGAGAATAGCCTGCATCGGAACATAACTAATGCGTTGATATTTATAGCATAATATTAGTTTTAAAACATGCTATAAGCCGGGCTCGGTGGCTCAGCCTATAATCCCGCGCCTTTGGGAAGCTGAGGTGAGTGGATTGCCTGAACCCGCGGGTTCAAGACCCGCCTGGGCAGCGAGACCTCATCTCTACAATAAATCAAAAAAATCAGCCGGGCGTGGTAGCGCATGCCTGTAATTCCGGCTACTTGGAAGGCTGAGGCGGAAGAATCGCCGGAGCCCAGCAGGTCGAGGCTGCGGTGGCCAGGAGTGGCCACTGCACTCCAGTCTGGGCGACAGCAAGACTCCAACCCCCCAAAAAACCCCAAAACAAAAACATGCTATAATACTCAGTGATCTATCACAGAACACAGTGCCATAAGTTCTCACCTGTAAGTAGATCCTGAACATTTGCCGAAATACTGTAAGAAAGGGATTGGCAGTAGTGGGATACTGCCGGGGCAGGGACATAGCATCAATAAGAGTACCTGACCTCAAACCAGGCAAAGTGGGGACTAGAAGGAGGCCCAGACTTTACCTATACGATGTCTACTGGTATACCTAATCCTGACTTGTACCACATCCTTTGAAAAAAAAATTTTTAATTTTAAAAATGTGGGTATCTCACATCTTTAAAATAAAATATAAAATGTAAAAAGCAACCCCCACCCCAAACATGCTGTATATTAGATTATGTCATATCACTGTCAGGTGATGCATTTGTATACTTTGGTCAAATAATTTTTTGTCATCCATTAATTATAGAGTTATAAAGTATTTACTTTTTCTCATAAAATTAAACAAATCTATGCTTGTTAAATTCCAAACATTACAGAATCTCCTAAAAAGTGTTTATCTCCTTTGTACTACAATGTCCAACTGAGAATTACCATGGCATATAATTATATTAATTTCTAAATGACATGCATGGCATTTGTATGTGTTAGCAAATATAATTTGAGTTTGTGTTTGAGTTATCTACAGAATATTTTAGTTAGCTGCCTTCAGCTTTATTACTATTACTGTTTGGTTTGGAGGAGCCATTTCTTCTTGATTTCCCAGGCTGTGACATGAAGTGCTACATTATTTTGGTTTGTTGTGGTAATTCTTAGGTGAATGTATTTGAAGTTTTGAGACTGATTATTGTGAAAACTTCAAGTACATTTTTAATAATGTAAGAAGTTTACATTTTTTAATGTAAAAAAAAAAAAAAGAAGCTCTGCTGTCTAATATGGTAGCCGGCAACAATATTTAGCTATTGACTGCTTGCACTGTGCCTGGTTTAATTTGAGATATATTGTAGGAGTAAAACGAACACTGGGTTTTGAATAAGTATAAAAAAAGAATGTAAAACATCTTAATACTTTTTAGTATTGATTATTACCTAATGAAAGAATATTTTGGATATGGTGGGTTAAATAAAATACATTGTCAAAATTAATATTACTTGTACCTTTTTAGTTTTATGGCATGGTTACTACAAAATTTAAAATTACTCATGTGACTTGAATTGTATTTCTATTAAACAACACTGGTATAGGCAGTCCATGATCTGTAATGGTTTTACTTTTAAAGCTTTTATGAGTCTATGTGTGTATGTTTATATATTTCCCAGTAGAAACAATATTGATGTCTCAAAATAGCTCCTGTTGTCCCACTTCACATTTAACGTACAGTAGGAATTTATAGCAACAGCATTATGTCTATGATAAATTATATTCTTACTGTCAGTCTTGGAGTTCTATGAGCACCCCCCTTTTATAGTTTTGACAGTGCTTAGAGCTTCACTGCGGTAGGTTTCTCCTTTGGCAGAGAAAAAGTTAATTAAGGTAGATATGATAGGGTGTAAATCTTTGGGTTAGGAAAAACTTTTGATTGGAGAATTCCTGAGATTCTAGCGTTTTATTGCTCAGGTGGGGCATGAGGAAAAGAATAATGTTAATGATTCCTGCTGGAATTCTCTTCTCAGGCTTTAGGTATAGGCCCTCAGATTTAATTAGGAGGGAAGAGGAGACGTACCTCTGGACAAAGAGATTCCACACTAGGGGTCTCAGGTCCAGTTTGCTGCTAGACCAGTCGACAGCTGCGCAAAGATGAGTGAGTTATTGCAGGCAGAAGAGTGCGGGTGCATCAGTCTTTTCTACGTAAGGTTTGGTTGGAAATGGAACACGTAGGAGGAAAGAGCCTGTCTTGCCACAAACTTCTGGAGTTTGTTTGACCTTTCCAGTGATGGTTTTGTGCTTATGCAATTGACATACTTAACCTGTAATAGTCAGTTTTGGTTCTGTTTTACCTTAGCGATTATTTTTTTCTTTGTCTGCAAGACAGTTATGGTTGAATAGGTCTCTGTATCGTAAATACAAGTTTAATTTTTTAGGTATAACTTAAAGGGCATGGGACAGTTTTTATTTAAGTTTCATGGTACACTACTTTAAGTAAACGTTACACTGTGAAGTAAGTCATCACACATTAAACAGACTGGATGGTGTTGTCTGGTGAGACTCCCCTGCCCCTGCCGTTTAGTAAGTTCTGTATGTTTGGTTATAACCAGCGTTCCAAGTGAGGCTCTTTGGCTGCTGTAGAATTCTCACAGTATCCTGTGAATTGTCTGAAAAATAATAGCTTGCATTCTTTTTTATTTTAATGCTCTTTTGCCTTACTTCTTTCAAATTATAATCCCCAGATGCATATCAAACTAAATGCGGAATATAAACGCTCTATGGATTACAAATACTCATTTTTTATAAATTACTCTTATATGATTAATGGTGCCTCTTCTTTTCTTCCTTTCTCACCTGGAGCTATTAGAGGTTCATTCATTTATTCACTTAATAAATATGTATTGAATACTTATTGTGTTCTAAGAGCTGCAGAATTGTAAGGGCAACCAAATGGAAGAGAGGAAGGATTACATCAGAGTCTCAGCAGGGAAGGGCTACTGGCAAAGAAACGTCTTCTAGAATTGCCGCTGACGGACTTGCTCTTAGCCATGCATAGTATTTCAAATAATGCTAAATGAGGGTGTGAGATTTAGATAGATGTCTGACAAAAAGTTCAGACACTAATAGCAGTGCCACTTTTGGCTGTGGTAATTTGTTCATGGAGTGACAAATTCCAGGATGGGAGGAAATAGAGCTATGACATGAGGATAGATGTGTCTGTAGGACGACCCATATTGTAACAAAAGCCACGCCAGCCAGGCTAGTGTGTTCCTGGATTTTCTTCACTGAGACCTGGAGGCCATGTACATAGCTGCTGTTGCCACAGACCTCTGTTTGAGAAGTTATTTTTGAAGTAGGCAGCATTGCGTTCAGCACAATCTGAATGTGGTGCTAGAGTCCAGTGACTGAGGGAACTGCGAGAGGAAGCTGGGAGTGCAGCACCAAGAATAGAGAAGGACTGTGCTTCTTGCTTAGACCTGGCTCTGACCTTCCTCAGGGCGGTCGCACTTTCTCGTATCACGTGGTGCCTGGTAGGCAGGCTCTCGGCAGTTCTTTTGAGCTGAGTCGGGTCTCCTTTGCTTTCCAGGCTGGAGCACAGTAGCACAATCACGGCTCACCACAGCCTTGACCTCCTGGGCTCAGGCAGTCCTTCGGCCTCCGTCTCCCCAGCAGCTGGGACTGACTGCAGGCATGTACCACCATGCTTGGTTAAGTTTTTGGTTTTTTTTTTTTTTTAGAGACAAAGTCTCTCTATGTTGCCTTGGCTGACTTTGGCTGGCTTATATGTCTCTTTTACCAGTCTGTTTTGGGCTAATTTTCAAGCAAACTCCTATATTTTACTTAAAAACAAACCAAAAAATGGTGCAGATAGAGTTAAATATGTTTTTTATGTTGATAATTCCCAACTGCTAATTTGTATTGGAGATAATTTTCTTGCCTAATTAACCTCATTTATTTTAAATAGGGGCTGATAATGAACTTCAGTTAAATCCTGTCTTCATTAGCTAGTGGTTTTTATAAGAAATAGTAGGGCTGTTGAATACTGTAAAATTTGACCTTAGAGTATTCGACAGCTCTACTACTTCTTAGTAAAAAAGAAAAGTTTATGCACACACACACACACACACACACACGTTTAATTATAAATTTATGAAAAGAAGAAACTTAAGTTATTAAGTTATTATTTGGTTTGTTGTTTTCATTTTATGAAAAACTAAGGCCTTGTAAGGAAGGACTTGTTCAATCATTTGTTTATTCATTTAGCCGGTATTTGTTGTCTACTGTGTGTTAGGTACTGTGCTAGGGGTAAGAATTAACACTTCCCTTGTCATTATGTATATCAAATCTAGAGGGGAAGACAGACAGTAAACAATAATTATAAAATACGACAAGCATTGTGGTGGGCGAAGTACACGTAGTGATAGGGATAGACAGACAACAGAGGAATGTGTCAAAGTCCAAGGGATTAGGGGAAAGACACCTGGCAGAAGTGATGTTTAAGCTGAAGCCAAAAAGTAGGAACTGTCAGGGCTAAGGGGGTTTGGGAGGACAGCAGTCTAGGATGAGAGAACAAACACTCAAAGTCTGGGAAGTAAAAGAACATTGTGGTTGATGTGCCGAGGATGGATTACAGGAAGAAACTGGATGCCAGGAGACCACTTGCTGTTGGGAGTAGGAGCTGATGGTGACTTGTTCATTGAAAAAAGGGGAAGGAGAAAATGTGATGATTCAGGAGATATTTAGGAGATGAAAACCATACATTTTTTTCTTGTTGAACAGCTTTATTGAGGTGTAATTCGCATATGCTACCTTTCCCCCATTTGAACTGTACAATTCAGTGGCTTCTGGTATATTCACAGAGTTGTACAGTTATTACCACTATCAATTTTAGAACCTTTTTACTACTCCAAAAAGTAACTGCATTTTCCTTAACCACCATCCCCCAAACTCCCCATTTCCCCAGCTCTGGGCAGCCACTGATCTTGGAAGACATCATTCAACTTTCTCAGGGGCTTGCTCTCTCTTTTCTTTGCTCATGTATTTTATTACAGCGATTATGTTTCATTTGTTCATTCGTTTATTTTGCCAAATAATTTCTTTAAAACACCAAATCTTAATGTAAAATATCTTCTTGTTCTCACTCTTACCATGCGTTTTTCTTTTTTTGAGTTGGAGTCTCACTCTGTCACCCAGATTGGAGTGCAGTGGCCGCTCCCGGCCACCGCAGCCTCGACCCGCTGGGCTCTGGCGATCCTTCCGCCTCAGCCGTCCAAGTAGCTGGAACTACGGGCACGCGCTACCACGCCCGGCTCATTTTGATTTATTGCAGAGATGAGATCTCGCCAAGTTGCCCAGGCAGGTCTCGAACCCGCAGGCTCAGGCAATCCACTCACCTCAGTCTCCCAAAGGCACGGGATTACAGGCTGAGCCACGGAGCCCGGCTTGATTTTCTTTTTTTTTTTAAACATAAAATTTCAAACATGCACCAAAGTGTTGAACTCATATATGCACAACACCAAAGTTATACAATTACAGCACATGACAGTTTTATTTCAGCTGTTACTTCTCTGCTCACCCTCTCACCCTTGGTAATATTTGTAAACAAATAGCTCTCTCTTAACCTTTTGATTATAATGATACTAACGTTTATTGAGCATTTATTGTATACAAGGCATCATGATGAGAGGTTTGTGTAACTGTTTCATTTAATTCAATTACATGTTAGGTACAGTTATATAACCATTTTAAAGAGAAGGTAAATGATATTTAGGCCATTCTCTGACCTGTTCTGTGCCTTTTATTTTAATATCAGTTCATTGGTGAAAAATGTCATGTGTGTGCAATTTTGGAACTTTGGAACTTTTGGGACTCTGATAATGAATACTCCAACAACATGACTATGATATCTCAGTGCATTAGTTGTTTAGTTAGCCTTAACATCAACTGAACTATCATAAATTTTTTTTAATATAAGGTATTATACTTTACATATGATTTACTTAAAAATTCCTTTATTATGGAATCCTTCTGAGGTGAGATACAATGATCTTTTCCTGATAAAAAATAAGACCTAGAGGATGTTAATGTGCCAGAGTTATGCAGCTATTCAAGTGGTAGAACTGAGATTGCCTCAGTCTGTCTAACCTCACTTCCTGTTCTTTAACCGCACTGTGCTGGATGCCTGCACTTGGAAGGGAGACCCCGGGGAAGGAAGCCCTGCGAGCCGTAGTGGAGGATAATGTAGGTAACACTAGACCCAGAAACAGGAGACTGGGATTTTATTTTGAACTCTATGATGGGCAATTTAACCTCTGTGAACTTTAGTTCTTCATTTGTATATGGTCGTAGGTCAAAGGTTATGCAGAGGATACTTTTTTTTGCTTATGAAATCAAATAAGTTCAAGGCAGTATTCAAAATAGGGTTTCTGTTCTTTTGTAAATCACATACCCTTTTCCTTTGCGTGAAGAAATTAAAATTGCTTATTGGAGGCATATTTTTGTATCTTTTTGTCCTCAGTTTTACCTTTGGGGTTTATCATCCATCCATTCATTCATTTTTGCTTTCTATCAGTTTGCTTCTTGGCCTGGTAGAGTATGAATGTCTGACCTTGACCAAGTTGAGCTTAATTTGGTTGATTTTAGTGTCATATGATGAACCCATGGACCACTGACTTGTCATATAGCCATGGATTTAGGGAGGAAATGAATAATTCCACATCTCCCCAAACCGCACAAGTGGATAGAGAACCAAATGGTAATTTATTGTCTGTTCTGTCATAAAATAATAGTTTAGTTTCTAAGAAATTTTGCATTTTCAAAAATCTCAAATCATAATGTATTAATTTATAGTTTAATTTGTAAACATTTTTTGTTAGAGAAGTAACTCTGTCAGCTCTTTGCAGGTAAACTATCTGATGAGACTTAATCTTAAGTTGAAACTAGTGTGGAATGTCCAGAAAATGGCAGAGTTGAATGAAATTTTAAAAGGCAGGCAGGAAAAAGTATTTAAAATTTTTGTGTAAGTAGGAAAAGCTGTTTTTTTTCCTGACCAGCTTTTTTCCCCTCCTGACCAGATTTTAAAATGTTTTGCCCGGCCTCCTTAAACTATACCTCAGATTGTCCTTTAAATTGCTAATTATCCAATCTGGTAGAAGATCAGAAATGCCTATGATTTATTTTGTTTTTTGCTTTTTTTTTTTGGCCAGCTTTTCATCTTGCTTTATATAAGCAAGTTTCTTAGTTTGTTATGAATGGTTACTGAGAACAACGTACAAAAAGGGCTTGTGAACTAATTTGTGAAAGGTAGATTCTTATAATTATTTTAAATAAGCGATTTTTCTGTCTCAAGATTTGGAAGGCTTCACAAGATATAAATGAGAAAACACAAAATAGTGAAGAAAACAGGATGATTGGTAATTATGATTAGATAATAAAACAAGAACTAGGATTTGCACAGAGTTGCATACTATTGCATCCTATGTGGTTACTGAGAGAGTAGGTCATGCATTTGCCTGTGGGGAAACAAACAGAGGTCCTCATTAGCATTATTTTAAGGAATGAAACAGAGCAGTTTGGGAAAGCATGCTTTTCCTGATATTGATACCTGCGGCACAGGTCTCCTCATGTTCTTGACAGTGTGATTCTTTCTTGTAATTACTCTCAGACTTAATGCGCAGATGTCATAATACCAAAACAGGACTCAATATTTTAGGTGTATCTCTTGTATACATTGAGCTGGATTAAAAAGAAAAAAGGGCAGTGCTTGTCTTTAGAGTGGACTTTCACTTACTGTGATGATTGTGGTATTTTGATGCATTTTTGTCATCACATGGTATGCTTTCTATCTGTCATGCTTGCTTCTGATTGACTTTTTTCTTCATGCCATTTTCTTTCTTGTCTGTTAGAGATTATGCACTGTACCTATTCTTTATAGCTTTATTGAGATACAATTCACATAACATATAATTTACCCATTTGAAGTATACAATGTAACTTTTTTTTTTTTTTGAGTTGGAGTCTCACTCTGTCGCCCTGATTGGAGTGCAGTGGCCCCTCCCGGCCACTGCAGGTTGGCCACCGGAGTCTCGATCTGCTGGGCTCTGGCGATCCTTCCGCCTCAGCCTTCCAAGTAGCCATAATTACAGGCATGCGCTACCATGCCTGGCTGATTTTTTTATTTATTGTAGAGATGAGGTTTCGCTGCCCAGGCGGGTCTTGAACCTGCGGGCTCAGGCAATCCACTCACCTCAGCCTCCCAAGGCGTGGGATTACCTGAGGCACAGGTCTCTTCATGTGAGCCACCGAGCCTGGCTTATTCTCTGGTTTTTAAGAGGACTGCCCTCTGCTAATTTCAGGTTTCAGTGTCGTTACTTCGTTGTGGGCTAGATGCCATCATAATAACTTGCATTTGGGATTTGTGGCTACGTTTAGGTAGCTTAGCAAAGCACATTAAGATTGGCATTACATCTACCTCTAATTAACTGTGAGCAAATTAAGTTTTAAAAGCTAGCATTTTCTGTACTCATCTCTGTTTAAGACATAGTGGTTCTGTTTTTCAAACACTTACATTGTGAAATATTTAATTCCTTATTACTTGTTCATTTATTCATGTGTTGTGTGTACATGTGTATGTATGTGCATATGTGTGTGAATAGACCAAACTTTGATTCTTAGTTTTGACAGTAATGAATTCTGAGTGTCACAATAACAGACTTTACACTAGAACTCAGATACTGCTTATGGTTGAATTTGGGCTATTTAAACTTGAAGCTTTCAGAATCTGAATTAGATCCAGATGGAATGATGTTATAGTGAATGGAACAGCACAATCACTTATTTAAAAGTGGTATTTCCTCTTTTAAATAAGGATTTCTCACTACTCTTACTGAATCAGAATCTCTTAGAGAGGGCACCAGAGCCTGGGAAACATTTCTGTATGCTAAGGTTTGAGAATTTTTAATCAGGAATGTTGAAGAATAAAAGATTACCCTGTGCCTGGTGTAATATTCCATAAGCAGCATATATCAATTGTTTTCAGATTTATAAGAATAAACACTAGTCTGGTGTGGAATTGGTTTTTATCACTCGTTGTTGATTTTCTATGCATTTGAAAAGTACTGCTTGAGTAAAGGCTGGCAGGAAGGTGGTACGTCATCAGAAATAAGTAGCGGCTGAGACTGGTGATGTGGTCTCAGAGTTTTTGACTGCGATCTGGAAAGTGAGACAGTCACCTTTGTAATGTACTTCAGTAAAAGTGTTCTTTATTTGAAGTATTTCAAGCTCTTTGAGGTCACAAAACAACAAAATACTTTTGCAGAAGTTTGACAAGATGGCAAAATTATGTTACTTGAAAGTAAAATAAGACATTGTGTAAAGTAAAACGTGAAAGCATTTCCCCCCTTTGCCCTCCTACTGTGTGTAGAGGTTACACACAGTAGAGTTGTTTATTAGGCTGTAAGTTTTGAGTGTATTCTTCCTGACAATTTTTCTGCTCATGAATGTATATGTATTTGCATACAAATATGCACGGGTGTATGTATATTCACATACATATATTCATATTTTAAACATTGATATATACAAATTGTCCCTCTTATTCCAAAGACTACACCAGTTTACATTCCCATCATTGTATCTTAGCAGCCTTTAATAATTATATGAATATGAGAGAGAATGCACTTGTGTTATTAGTGAATTTGACCATTTGTGGTTGTTTTTTTTTTTTTAAACATATATTCTTTTGGGTTTTTTAAATTATTGTTGTTTTTGAGTTAGAATCTCACTGTGTTACCCAGGCTGGAGTACAGTGGCGCGATCATGGCTCACTGCAGCCTCCAACTCCTGGCCTCAAGCAGTCCTCTTGCCTCACCCTCCTGTGTAGCTGGTACATCAGGCACACACCACTGTGCCTAATTGTTTTTATTTTTTGTAGAGATGAGGTCTCACTATTTTGTCCAGCCTGATCCTCCCACCTAAGCATCCCAAAGTGCTGGGATTACAGAGTGAGCCACTGTGCCTGTCAAGTTGCATTTCTTGATTGGTGATTTGCTTATTGATTTTTTTTTAACCTATTTACAATTTTCTTTTATTGATTTGGTGGAGCTCTTTGTATCTATGGATACTTAACCTTTTTGTCTATTATATTGAAAATAATGTCTACTTTTAGCTTTTTAAATGGCATAATACCTAACATTTTGCTTTGTGCTAGGAATTCTTCTGAGTACTTTATATGTATTGTTTTATTTCTCACTGTTTTTATCTTTACTCTATGGATGGGGTAACTTGAAGATACCTCAAATAACTTGTTTGAGGAGGTTAAATAACTTGTTTGAACATATGCAAGAGGGGACCCTGAAAAAACCCCAGAATTTATTTATAAAATAATTGTGTCTTTATTCTTACATGTTTAAACTTCAGTCACCTTCACAGCACTCACCTACATAGTTTGATGCGGCACACCCATCAAGACGCTTTTTCTGTGGGTCAGAATAGCTTTTAAACTCATCGATTTTTTATTCCTTCTAGTGCTTCTGCCATATTTTGTTTCACCTCTTCCACATCAGCAAAAGCTTCCCTTTGAGATCTTTTTCATCAGGGAAACACAAGTTGCTTGGGCTCGATCGGGCGAACAGGAAGGACGTGATAAGGGGTCATGCCGTTTTTGGTCAGAGACTGGACACTCAGCATGGTGTGGACAGCGGTGCTTGTAAGTCACCCATCACGAAATGGGCAAATGCAACGAAAGACTCTCTGGGAAAAAAAGTCACTGCAGCTGCGTGCAGCTGCTCACAACAATGGCAGCTGGTACACTGACACCAGTGGGTTCCTGGAAACTTACCTCGTGAGGGAATCCTGTACTACAAGGAGCCTGCCCTCCAAAAAATAATTCTGATTTTTTTGGGTCTCCCCCTCATGTAGCTACTAGGTGGTAGAGCCAGAATTTGACACTGCAAAAGCTGATTTAAAAACTGTTATGCTTAATCTTTACCTCTGTCTTTTAAATGCAAGAAGTAGAAAATTTCATACTGCTACAAAACTTTATGGTTTTAAGAAAATTTAGGCCTGGTGCGGTGACTCAAACCTGTAATCCCGGCTCTTTGGTAGACCGGGGTGAGAGGATTGCCTAAGCTCGGGGATTTGAGGACCAGCCTGAGCAACTTGGTGAGATCTCGCCCTACAGTAAATAAACAAATAAATAAATAAACAAGCCAGGAATGGCAGTGTGTGCCTGTAGTTCCAGTTTGGAAGGCTGAGGTGGAAGGATTGCCTGAACCCAGCAGGTTGAGGCTGCGGGCATGCCACTGGTGTCATGAGTGTGCCACTGGTGCCACTGCACTCCAGCCTGGGCGACAGAGTGAGATTCCAACTCAAAAAAACAAACAAACAAATAAATAAATAAATTTAAAGGTTTTTTTTTTAGAGGCCATGAGATTTTAACACAGATACTCTAGGAATATTAATACAAATATATTTGTAAAATATGTACAGTACTATAATATACTAATACAATGTTCCATAAGCTTTTGGGGACATTTGTCCTATTTCTGTTTAGAATTGACTCTCAGTAACACAGTCCCCTCTGTTTCTTGTTCTACTGATTGCCATAATAGTCTTTTAATCAGTCTGGTAGCCAATTGCTTTGCTTTAATCCATTCGCAACTCTGCTATGGGAACGATCATCCTCAAGTACAGCTGTGGTCCTACCACTCACACCCTGGTTTGGAAACTCAGTGATGTCACATTTCATGCTGAGTGAGGCCAGGCTTTTTCCCTAGCAAATATTTGACATTTTGTACAAGTCTGCTTCACCCTTACCTTTCAAGAATTATCTTGAGCAACTTTTCTTGGCATTTAACTCCTTACTATAGATTATGGAATAGTTTGCTTTTCTTCTTATAGAGCCATGTTCTCCTGACTTCATATTTGGATCATTCGGTGTTCTTAACCAGCAAAAGTAGTTGACTGACTGATTGAGCAGATGAATTTATTTAAGGATTTTTGGTACTTCACAGAGTTTTTAGGAGGGCTGGAGAACCAGACATAAGACCAAGTATCTAGATATACGTGCCTCAAATCACACCCGAGAACTGTCACTCTGCTGCCCACTAAGCTGCCTAACTTCTGCCACTTCTGGGCTGGGAATCTGATTCTGCAGCCACTGTGGGGCCTTCTCTGCCACTGTCATCGTGGAAAGGTGTTGCCTCTGTTGTTGCCTGATCCAGCCAAAAGATGATTGCTCCACATAACAGTCCGTTTTCTCATGTGACTCACTTCCAGACTGATGCTTGTGCCGGTGTTTCTGAATGACCATGTCATAGTTGCAGAGTATGTTTAGAATTTTATGCCTGAGATTTATTTTTGGGAGGCTAGACTCAATAATGTGAGATTTTTCTTGAATATGGAAAGATTCTTCAGAAGTTAATAGGCAGCTTTCAATATGATATATTTTTCCCTTTTCATCTCTAGTTGAACAAATTCAGTGCAGAGACCAACTGGAATTTTTTTTTAATTAGTCTACTTAGATCATTCTCATCTGAATTTATTTTAGTTATAGAGATGTGGGGTACAAGTCTGGGTACAAGTCTGCATACGTAGATTGCAGGTAAAGTTTGGGCTTCTAACTGGCCTTCACTCCCCCTGGTGGTGGACCAGTTACCCTTTGTGGTTTTTTTGTTGTTTTTTTTTTTCTTTTTTTGAGTCGGAGTCTCACTCTGTCGCCCAGACGGCAGTACAGCGGCCGCTCCCGGCCACCGCAGCCTTGACCTGCTGGGCCCAGCGATCCTTCCGCCTCAGCCTTCCAAGTAGCTGGAACTACAGGCGCGTGCTACCACGCCCGGCTCATTTTTTGATTTCCTGTAGAGATGAGGTCTCACCAAGTTGCCCAGGCGGGTCGAACCCGCGGGCTCAGGCAATCCTCTAACCTCGGCCTCCCGAGCGCGGGATTACAGGCTGAGCCACTGAGCCTGGCCCCCTCCGTGTTTTCCTGGGCCCCCCACCTTTTTCCCTTTCTCCCCTAGGAGTGCCCAGCAACTGCCCATCCACCCCTTGTGCTGATGTGACTATTCTTCAGGTCCCACTTATGAGCAAGAACATGCAGTATTCAGTTCTTTGTTTCTATTATATATCATTTAATGTGATGGTCCCCAACTCCATCCAATTCGCTGCGAAGTTCATGATTTTTTCTTCTTTATGGCTGCATAATACTCTGTTGGGCATATTCACCACATTTTCTTTATCCAGTCCACTTTTGATAGTCAGTAGGGTTGGTTCCAAGTTTTTGCTTTTGTGAATAGAGTGACAGTAAACATGCGTGTGCAGATTTCTTTTTTGTAGAACAGTTTATGTTTCTCTGGGTATGCTCCTAGGACAGGGATTGCTGGATCGAATGGAAGGTCAATTTTTTATTCTTTTAGGATTCACCACACTGCTTTCCATAGAGGTTGAACTAGCTTGCATTCCCACCAACAGTGTAGAAACATTCCCTTTTCTCTGTACCGGTACCAGCATCTGTTGTTTTTTGACTTATTAATGATAGCCATCCTTACCAAAGTTATGTGATACCTCATTGTGGTTTTGATTTCCATTTCTCTGGTGATTAGTGAGGCTGAGCATTTTTTCATGTGTTTTTTGGCTGCTCATATGTCTTTTGAGAAGTGTCTGTCCATGTCCTTTGCCCGTTTTTTAATGGGGTTGTTTGGTTTTTCTTTCACTTGGAGTTTCTTGTAGATCCTAAATATTAGGCCTTTGTCAGATGCGTAATTTGCAATTCTTTTTTTTCCCATTCCATGGGTTGTCTCTTTACTCACTTGATGGTTTGTTTTTTTGGGTTTTTTTGCTGTGTAAAAGCTTTTCAGTTTGATGATGTCCCACTTGTCTATGATTGCCTTTATGGCATTCACTTTTGGGGACTTGGTCAAGAATTTGCTGCCTACTCTGATATGAATAAGGGTGTTTCCTACTTTTTCTTCTAGGATTCTAATAGGTTAATGTTTTACATTTAGGTCTTTGATCCATTTAGAGTAGATTTTTGTATATAGTGATAGAGAAGGGTCCAGTTTCATTCTTCTGCATGTGGTCAGCCAGTTTTCCTAGCACCATTTGCTAAATATGGTCTTCTTTCCCGAGTGATTGTTATGGTGGCTTTATCAAACATGAGTTGGTTGGAAGACCATGCTTTTGCCCTGGAGTATCTGTCCTGTTTCATTGGTCAATGTACCTATTCTTGAACTATACCAGGCTGTTTTGGTTACTGTAGCCTTGTAATAAAGTTTGGAAATGTGATGTCTCCTGCTTTGTTCCTTTTGCTGAGGATTGTTTGGGCTGTTTGTGCTCTTTTTTGTTTCCATATGAATTTCTGTATTGTTTTTTCCAAGTTTGAGAAAAATGATGTTGATAATTTGATGGATATTGCATTGAATCTGTAGAATGCCTTGGGTAGATGGACATCTTGACAATATTGATTCATCCGATCCATGAGCATGGAATGTGCAGAAAACAGTTGCATTTCTATACGCCAGCAACAAGCAGGCAAACAACCAAATAAAAAGCACAATTCATACACACACAGACACACACACACACACACACACACACACACAAAATGAAATACCTTGGCACCCACCTAACCAAGTGAAATACCTTGGCATCTGCCTAACCAAGTGAAAGATCTCTATGAGAACTATAAAACTGCTCAAAGATATCAAGGATGACACCTTGGTAAAGTACCCTGGGACTTTACCAAGGTTGATTATCAGTGCGAGGAGACTTTTGACAAACTCCCTAGGGTTTTCAAGATAGAGAATCAAATCTTCTGCAAAGAGGGATAGTTTAACTTCGTCTTTTCCTATTTGGATACCCCTGATTTCCTTGTCTGATTGGTCTGGCTAGGACTTCCAACACTATGTTGAACAGGAGGGATGAGAGTGGGCTTCCTTGTCTTGTTCCTGTTCTTAGGGGGAATGCTTCCAATTTCTGCCCTTGAGCAAAATGTTGCCTGTGGGTTTTCATAAATGGCTCTTACTGTTTTGAGGAAGGAGCCTTCTATACCTAGATTCTCAAAGGCTTTTATCAAGAAGGAATGCTGAGTTTTGCCAAATGCTTTTCCTGCATCTAATGATATAATCACGTGGTTCTTGGTTTTACATCTGTTAATGTGCTGAATTATGTTTTTGGTCTTGCAACTGTTGAACCAGCCCTGCATCCCAATAATGAAGCCTTCCTGGTCATGATGGATGATCCTTGAGATGTGTTGTTGGATCCGGTTTGCTTAAATCTTGTTGAGAATTTTTGTATCTGTGTTCATCAAGGAAATTGGCATGTAATTTTCTTTCCTTGTTGAATCTTTGCAAGGTTTGGGTATCAGTTTGATGTTAGCTTCATAAAATGAGTTGAGAGAATTCCATCATTCTTGATTGTCTGGAATACAGCTGGTATCATCTCCTCCTTGTATGTCTTGTAGAATTCACCTGGGCAGCCATCTGACCTAGGGCTTTTTTGGTGGGGAGATTTCTTATGACTGAGTCAATTTACTGGATTGTTACTGGTCTGTTTAGAGTTTGTTTCTTCTTGTTTCAACCTTGGGAGATTGTGTGATGTCAGAAAGTCCTCCTTTTTTTAAAAAAGGTTTTCAGTAGTATTCATATTAGTAATAGGCATGCATAGTAATCTCTGATAATCTTTTGAATGTCTTCAGGGTAGTAATTTGTGACTTCGCCTTTTGTATTTCTAATTGTGTTGATCTGGACCATTTCTTTCTTTTTCCATCAGTCTGGCTAGGTGTTCATCAGTGTTATTTGTCCTTTTAAAGAACCAGCTTTTTGTCTTGTTGATACTTTCTATGATATTCTTGTCTTCTGTATCCTGCAATTGTGATTTTATTTGGTGATCTGAATTCTTCTGTTGAAGTTAGGACTTAAGTGATCTTCCCTTTCCAGCTCTCTTAGATGTGACATAGGGGTGTTTACTTGTTATCTTTGTTTTTTTGATGTGTGCATGCAATGCTATGAATTTTTTCTCTTAATACTGCTTTCATGGTATCCCAGGGATTCTGGTAAGATGTGTCTTTGTTTTTGTTTGTTTCAAGGAATCTTTGATTATTTCTGTCTTGATTTCTGTGTTGATCCAGAAGTTATTCAGCAGCATGCTATGAAGTGTCCGTGTCTTTGTGTGTGTTTGAAGGGACCTTGTTGGTGGCAATATTTATTTTTATTCCACTGTGATCTGAGAAGGTGCATGGTATTAACTTGATCTTTTGAAATTTGTTCGCTTGATTTATGTCCGAGAATGTGATCAATCTTGGAGTATGTTTCATGTGCTGATGAATATAGAATGTATACTCTTTTGATGTTGGGTGTTCTGTAGAGGTTTATTAAATCCATTTGCTTGCTCGTCAAATTAAGGCCCCAAATCTCTTTGGTGATTTTTTTTCCCCTCAGTGATCTATTTAAAACTGTTACTGGGGCATTTAGGTCTCTGACTGTGGTTGTGTGGATGTCAGTTTCTTCTCTTAGTTTATTTAGTAGTTGTTCCATAAAACCTGGTGCTCTTGTGTTGGATGCTTATATGTAAGATGAAATCTCTTGCTGATGAATTGAGCCTTTATCATTATGTAGTTTCCTTCCATGCCCTTTTTAACTTTGAATTGTTTGAAGTCTGCTTTGTCTGATATCAGAACAGCTACACTGTTCTCTTCTGTTTTGTATTTGCCTGAAAAAGTGTCTCCCAGCCCCCAAATCTGAACTGTGAGTGTCCTTTGCAGTAAGATGAGTTTCCTGGAGGTAGCAGACTGTTGGATCATTCTTCTGTATCCCGTTTGCCACTCTGTGTCTCTATAGTGGTGCATTTAGTCCATTCATATTCAAATTTATTACTGAAATGGGAGAGTTTATTTCTGCCATAGGGCTCTTAGGGGGTTGCTTTGTTTCCTTTTTCCTTTTGAATTTATTTATGAATGTGTTTTCATTTTTTGTGGATGGCTTATATGCTCTATGAACTCTGAGTTTGCCTGTGATAGTCATGTCTGTTCCCTTATTTTTTTTTTTTTCCTTTTTTTAATCTGTGTTCAACACCATTCTCTGAAGGACTGGTCTGGAGGTGGCATATTCTCTTAGGGATTGGATGTCTGGGAAGATTTTAACTTTTCATCAGTGATGAAGCTTAGCTTGACAGGGTAGGAAATTCTTGGTTGGAGTTGCTTATCTTCAATTTAAGAACATTAAAAATTAGACTCCAGCCACTTCTGACTTGTAGTGTTTCTGCAGTTAAGCCTAGAGCAATTCTTATGGGTCTTCTTCAGTAGGTAGTCTGACCTTTCTTTCTTGCTGTCTTCAGGATTTTTTCTTTCATGCTTATTTTGTGGAGGCAGGTTTCTATGTGCCTTTGGGATGCTCTTCTCATTTAATACCTTGCAGGGGTTCTCTGAATCTCTTTTGCTTAGATGGTCATTTCTCAAGCAAGATAAAGGAAATTTTCTTGAATGACCTCATGGAATGTTTGCTCCATGGTATTTTCTGTTTCCCTTTCTGCTTCAGGAATACTAATCAACTGTAGATTTGGCTTCCTGACATAGTCCCACATCTCTCAGAAACTTTGCTCCTTCTTTTGAGATTTTTTTTCCCTATGTTTATGACTGAGTAGGTTAATTCCATATTTTGGTCTTAAAGCTCTGAGACTCTTTCCTTACCTGGTTGACCCTGCTCCCTTTGCTTCTTAATTTCCAGGATGAAGTTTTTAATTTCCATTATTTCAGAATGGGCTTTTTCAAATTGACCAACTACACTTTTGCTTCCTGTATAACTTCAGTGAGTTTCACTTCTAGTTTCTCTTGGTTTCTTTTCATTTTTGCCACCCAATCTCTGATTTCTGTGACCTTTGTCTGTGGCAGGTCATTCTGGGGGGTTTCTGCTGTTTTTGCTTTGATAGCTGCTTTTTTAGACCGTCTCTTTGGAACTCTCAGGGTTTCTTATATTTTTTATCAATTTTTTCTAATTTATGACAGTCCTCTCTTCCCTCTCTATAATTTCACTTGATATTGTTACTCTGAAGTTACTCAGTTACCCTCTGTTCTAGGACCCTTTCCGTTCTTCAACCCAGGTCACTCAGTGAAAGAGGGCTCCTTGCTGCCCCCTGTGCCAGGTTTCTGTCACTGCAGATTTCTCTCCTGCTGCTAAGCTAGTCAGACCAGCTTTCAGCCTGTGCTGCTAGCACTCTTCGGTTATCTTCAGTTGGTTTGCAGCCCAGGAGCCTTCCACCGGGTAGCCTTCAGATGTCTTTTGTGTCACTTCCTCCCTTTTCAATTCCACATTCTGCTCTTGAAAAAGAGCACGTTCCCTGCTGTGAAAGAGGTGGAAGGGATTCGTCCTGTAGGTGCACAGGGCTGAGGGTGATACTTTCTGATCTCTCTGTGCAGATTGTTGTTAGATGTTGGTGGCTGGGGCCAGCCAGGTTTGCTCTGTAGGCAGGCTTTCCCTGCCTGGAAACTGGCTGCCATGGTGGCTTGTATGTGGATTTTGTTCCTTGTTTTGGGCTCCTGCTGGCTGCTGTGCTCTGACTGGGACTCCTCCCATATGGGACCAACATGGCTAGGAGAGGGTCAACCGAGTCAGAGTATCTTGGAATCACTCACGCCTCTCATTCACCGGGCAGGGCTTCAGTTCCTGTGTGAGCCTGGTGCACAGGATTCTCCTCCTCTGCTGTTGCTTCCTGGTCTCTGTGTGTTCAAAAAGACCTTTGCTGGATGCAGGGTATTTTGCTCATCCAAAAGTGTCTAGGATGTCTCTGTCTGTTGGCAGCTCAGTCCCTACTCTTGTCTTACTCTTGCTCAGTGAGAGATGCGCTGGTCTGCTTCTCCAGGGCAATCCCTTGGATCCCTCTTCATCATCTGAATTTTTGGCTTTCTCAACATGTCTTTTCCAGTTATTCAATTTTTAAAAACCCAAGTGCGCAAGTAATATTTAAATATATTCTGGTAGAAGAGTTAAGCAATATGGGAAAATATAGACTAAATTGTGAGGATCACTTTTCACTACTCATCTCCAATCCCCCCACCGATTCAAATTGTTATCCCCTTTCTAGATATCCCCTGATTACAAAATTATAATATTTGATTTAATTTGGTATATATGATGATAATTTGACACTTGATGATAAGTTTTTTGAGTGTAAGGCCCTTATTTATCTTTTCGTCTTTCATGTAGCCTACTAAAACTATTTATGTCTGCAGAATAGTGTGATATGAGGCCCTGACTTAAGATAATAGATAGGCAATCATTTTGGAAGTAAAATTTTACAACTTGAGGATTTAATGAATGTAAAGGATAAGAATCAAAGTAGACTTCACAGTTCTGGGTTGAGGTATAGCATTGGTGATCCCTTTAAGTGAGCCTGGAAGCTTAGGAACTAAACTGTTTTTTTGCAAAAATATATTGCTAGAATGCTTTCTGATTGTTTTTCATTATTGAAAGCCCTCCTTTATTCATATTTCTAATTTGAATTTGAGTTTGGTGAGGTGCTGAAACATTCAGATTTGGCATAAATTTTCAAAGTTTAGAAAAGACACTGAAAAGTACCATTTCCTGATATAGTTGTGTCTTAGATTTCAGTCCTGGATTAGGAGTATGATCTCTCAGTGGGAGATGGATTTTTTTTTCCTTTTAAAGGCATACTACTTGGATAAATATACACCTGCTTTGCAGTTATTGTTCATCTATAAGTACTGTAGGTGGTAAAAGGGCATAACTTCATTGTGTGTCCATATTTGGAAGCTCATGTCCGAAAGTATGTTTAACTTGTTTCAGAATAAACTTAACAGGATTATCATCATAATATTAATAATCTCATTCTGAGGAGGTACCTCTGAAAAGTTTGTGCTATGAAACATATTCAGATTTCTCTTTTGGCATTTTACATTTTTCTCGTTCTCGTTTGTCTGCTAATTGTGACTAACTTGGCAATCTTTCTCTTTCCAGATCATTCAACGTCGAGTGGCACATTATCTTTTAAGCCTAGTCAGTCATTGGTTGCTCTCCCTACTGCCCATGTGATGCCGTCTAATTCCAGCACTTCAGCTTCTAAGCCTAGGGAATCATTGACACCAGATGGCCCCAAATGGAGTCCCAGCCTCATGCAGACATGGGGAAGCCACTGTACAGGGGAGCAGGACTCTTCACTAGACATGAAGGACTTCCGGCCCCTTCGGAAATGGTCATCTTTGTCCAAACTCACCATTCCTGATCATGGCAGCCAGCGTGGCGCTGCATACACCGCGGAGCCAAGGAACGGTTTAGAAAAGAGAGGGAGGGACAAGGCTCTAGCATCACAGCTAAGGACCCTGGGGCCCAGCTGTCTACATGATAGTATGGAGATGCTCAAGTTAGAAGACAAGGACTTCAGCAACAGACGGTCATCAGCTCTGGTGGACTGCAAGTATAAGTTTGAGAGCTGCAGCAAAGAGGACTTTAGAGCCTGTTCCTCCACTCTTAGGAGACAGACCTTAGACATGACATACAGTGCCTTACCTGAAAGCAAGTCCATCATGCCGAGCTCAGAGGCTTTGGAGCCTCCAAAATGTTTAATGCTTGGTCAACAGGCAGTAGGTGGGGTTCCCATTCAGCCTTCAGTGCGGACCCAGATGTGGCTCACGGAGCAGCTGCGGACAAACCCTTTGGAAGGCAGAACTGCAGAGGACTCCTACAGTTTAGGTCCTTGGCAACAGCAGCAAATTGAAGAGTTTCAACAAGGCAGTGAAACGCCAAGGCCGGTAAGGCTCAAAATCTAGTGTTTGCTTCCCTCCGGTGGATGTTATGAGTACAGTAGCACACTTGTAGTAAGCATATGACATGTCAATGGTCACAGATTGTTTTACTTTTCTTTCCCCTGGAAGTTAAAAGCAGAGATGTTATACACCTGGAAAGTGTGTTGATAAACAAAACTTACCAAAATTGAGACGAATTAACATAAAAAACTTAAAACTTTGTGCTTTCTTTCCTTTTCACTTGCTAAATGGGCATAAAAATAAAAGAAAGCAAAACATATTCAATCTAAAGAAGCTTGGAAACAAAAAATCTGACATAGTGTAATAGAAAGAGCATTTACTTGGTGGTATAAGGTCTTGGATTTTGTCTCTGGTTCCATCAGATTTAGAATTTCAGTGATTCTTAACTTTTCGCGTACTTTGTCTGGGCCTCAGTTTCTTCATCTATAAAACGAGAAGGTAGAATGACAGTCATTTGCAAAGTTTAGGTAATGGTCGATAGTTTATTTAGGCTTATAAATTAGATGTGTTTATTTTAAAAGAGTTAAATTGAGTGTCGACTTATTTTGCTAGTCAGCCCTTGATGTCATATATAAAGAAAAATTGTATATACCCCCTAGTGGGTCTGGGGGATAGCGTGTACGTGTATAAATTTCTTAATTGTAAATGTTTCTATTCCTGGATAATTTTCTACAGCTCATTTTAACCAGGAAACCAATTTTCTGATATAAATCCTGTTGCTCATATTTTATCAGAATTTTCAGAAGCAAATGAACTTTATCAGACATTGCAAAATTTCCCTAGGGTAAGCATTTAAGATTCTGTTCATTACTACCACTAATAAGAAAATAAAGAATAAAGGAAGATAGTCTATGAAATGGTAGGAAGAGCACCTACTCAGGAGCCTCACAAGTCTGAGTACAGACAGTCTCCACACATACACACCACCAAGCATGCTAGGTTTATGTGGGAACCCCGGCATATCCCATGTTCCTGCTTTCTCCTTGTAATCTTGATTATGTGTGTTTAAGCCACATAGCCAAAACAAAAGAATCATTACGATTGAATTGCAAATTTATTTGTGTTTTGTCAATTCAAATGATTGAACTGTAGGAAACCTTCAGATGCTTGTGATTGTTGAATAGAGACCAGTTTTTTCTCAGAAATAAGTACTAATTCACTCCTTTTATTTTGTTTGGATGAACCTCTGCCATAAACAAGGTTTTCCCAAGCCTTGAAGTAATACAGAAAAGGCAGACGGGTTGGAGGTGCATAGTGGAGAAAAATTTATTTTAAAATCTTCTTAGAGTCTGTCATACTTGGTGAACTATCACACAAACCAAGAACTGAATACAAAGTGTTCTCACTCATAAGTGGGTCCTGAACATTTATGCAATACCACAAGAAAGAGTCAGCAGCAACGGGACCCTGCCAGGAGAAGGCAGAAGGGGAGGGGCACATAACGTCACGAAGGGCACCTGATCCTTAGCCAGGGGAGTAAGGACCAGTGGGAGGCCCAGATTTCACCTGCACGTGGACCACTCATGTTCCTCATCCCAATGTGAACCCTGCATCTTTAAAATAAAGAGGGAAAAAGAACACAAAGATAAGGACTTAGATTTAGGAGGTAGAAGTAGGAATCAAAACAGATATACGTTTGGGGAAAAAAAATCTTTGTAGCTCATGGCTACTAATGAACACGATTTGTACATACCCTGGAAGGTTCTCCTTCTTGATTAACCTTATTTGGGGTGGTCTCTCTAGAGTGCTTTTAAATTTTGCAGTAGAAAGATGAAGCCAGGTAAAGACAATTAGACACTTAAGTTGCAATTATTACATGAATGCTTCATTTCTAATTTCCTTTTTGGACTTCTACAGAAAAAAATTATTAAATACCTTCTCTTTGGAGCCTTCAAGTAGTTTTTTCTTTAGTTTGAAAGCTCTTATTATAGTTGTTTGTTGAAAGTGTCTTTGAAATATCGACTTCCTTTTAGTCTAATTTTTACACAAAGAACCTTAATAAGGACCAACTCATCTGATAAAGTGTGATTTTCAGGCACAGCTGCTAAACTTTCACCGTGAAAAAAAAAAAACCCAATATTTTCTCACTAAGAAAATTTGGCGGAAAGTCCTGATCTAATAACACCAGAAATTTATATAGAACTTTGTAGCTCCTAGGATGTTTTATTTCATTTGGTCCTCTCAGCCTCCACAAGTTAATTTGTAACATGAAAGTTTTGCTCTTCCTATAACTCAGTCCAGAATAATAATGAAACCAACCACACAGTCTTTTCTGATTCTTTCAAAGTTTTAAAACAAAGTTTATTAGAGAAAGAAGGAAGAAAAGAAACAGAGACATGCCAGAGTTGGCATGGATGAAAGAAACCGCCGAGCCCCGTGGTCTGGTGTGTGTGATGTTCCTTGATGTCCATGGTTTCCTGTTGAGACGTCAAGAGTGCAGTGCTCTGAAGAATTTTTCTTTGTGAACGAAGAGCAGCCATTTGTGCCTGCAGTTGGATTAGGACATAGGGCTCCATGTGCAGCGTCCACCACTAGGCTTTGGCTCCTTCCTGTTTTCCATGGTGCCTCCACTCTACCCCTAACCTCCTAACCGTTTGCCTTTATTAGGACTGTGACAGAAGAGAAAAAGTCCTTTTCTCTCTTGGGATGAATGCTCCACTTTCCGTGTTCTCCTTGCATTTCTTTTTTGTGGGAGGCTGGAATATGGAGGATTTGCACCTCTCCCTGTAGCAGCCACATCTGTGGGTTCCTGGACGCTCACAGCGGATCTCCCAGACAGCAGTGAAGTAGTGGTCTCTTATTGATGACATTGTTCATCCTTCTTCTCTTACCTTCTTGAGGATGTTTCCGAACTTGGGTTTGCAGTCATTTGGAGGAGGATGAAATTGTGCGCTTATTTAAATCATAAAGGGGTTTGATCCATGACAGTATTGGCACCTAATGCTTTCAGTGTATTTTATTGGAGATTTTCCCTTATATAAATAAAGAGTTTGAGAAAGTGACTTACAGTTAAGTGACTTTGTTTTTGTCCAACATGAAATAAGAATGAAAAAGTTTTATTTATAACTTTGGGGGTGTTTTGTATATTCTGTTACTTTATTTGAAAGGAAACAGGTTTTTTATTTTTGTATCCTGTTTTGTCTTTTATATATATATATATATTTTTTTTTTTTTTTTGAGTCTGGGTTTCACTCTGTTGCTCAGGCTGAAATGCAGTGGCACAGTCACAGCTCACCACAGCCGTGACCTCCTGGGCTCACATGATCCTTCTGCCTCAGTCTCCTAAGTAGCTGGGACTGCAGGCATGTGCCACCATGCCTGGCTAATTTTTTTGGTAGAGATGAGATCTTGTTATGTTGTCTAGGCTGGTTTTGAATTCCTCCTAAAGTGTTGGTATTACAAGCGTGAGCCACTATGCTTGAGCTTTGATTTTTTTTTTTTTTTTTTTTTGAGTTGGAGTCTCACTCTGTCACCCAGACTGGAGTGCAGTGGCCGCTCCCGGCCGCCGCAGCCTCAACCTGCTGGGCTCCGGCGATCTTTCCGCCTCAGCCTTCCAAGTAGCCAGAACTACAGGTGCGCACTACCACACCCAGTTGATTTTTTGATTTATTGTAGAGATGAGGTCTTGCTGCCCAGGCAGGTCTCGAACCCGCAGGCTCAGGCAATCCACTCACCTCAGCCTCCCAAAGGCGCAGGATTACAGGCTGAGCCACCAAGCCCGGCTTGATTTTTTTAAAAAATATTTGAGATAATCTTACTACACAGTCTAAGATGTTGATACTTTGACACTCTGTGGTTAAGATATGACATATTCATTAGGTAGATAAAACGTACATAATTGATTTTGGTATACATACTTTAATAAATGAATTAGTAATATGTTTGACTTTTTCCATCTGTCAACTTCTCTAATACTGGCATATAATTCCTAGACATTTTAAAGTATGCTGTTACTTAGTAGAAAAGCAAATTTTTAAAAAAAATTTATTATATTCCTGCTTTGCCAGAAGAATCAAAAATAATCAAGAGATAAGGAATATCTAGTAGTAGCAAATTTATCATTTTGTGTTGGTCTGCCCTCTTGTGTTTATTCTAGGAAATCTTGACTTTATTTTATTTGGAGAAAGTCACCCAGAAGAGCCCTGTAAAATTAGAATGTTTTGTAGTCATTCTCAATCACGAGTATATTATAGAGCAGTTTCACTGAGTTGAAGAACGTTTATGTTACATAGATCATTCTGATTATTTGCATTAAACAGTATGCATTTTAACCATAAAATATAAAAGCCAACATTCAACATTTTAAAATGAGTTGTTTTTAGTATCTTGTGAATTAAGATTAGATTTCATTCTGTAGTAGTAGGTTTTTGAGCATTATTTAAATTCTTAAAAATACATTGTTTTATTCTTATACATCATGATAAGGAGAATGAATAAATCTCATTTAAAGTGTGGGTTTGTTCTCTTATTCTGGGTTACAGTATTCTATAGTCCTCACAGTATAAGGTTTTAGTTTCTATCGAAGACAGAATGAAGATCAAAAAAATTATTTATTTCTGAGGAAAAACCCCATAACTTCACAGTTAATAGTTTGAAGTTGATATTATAATGAACAGTACAATGAAAGGAGTAGGACTTATCAGTTCAAGTTTTGCACTTGTGTTTTGTTTTGTTTTTTTTCTTTTTTTTTGAGTCGGAGTCTCACTCTGTCGTCCAGGCTGGAGGGCAGCAGCACGATCCCGGCTACCGCAGCCTTGCCCTGCTGGGCCCGGCGATCCTTCCACCTTAACCTTCCAAGGAGCCAGAACTACAGACGCGCGCTACCACACCCGGCCAATCTTTAATTTGTTGTAGAGATGAGGTCTCACCAAGTTACTAGTTTGAAGATGATATTATAATGAACAGTGCAATGAAAGGAGTAGGACTTATCAGTTCAAGTTTTGCACTTGTTTTTAAGATTAGTGCACCTCATGATAGAACTTGGATACTTTTTACACTATTAATTTCCTGCAACCAGTTAGGTAAGTGTATCATTTATTGTTCATAAGTGTTCTACTTGTTATTGGAGATCTCCAGCCTGCAGGTGAGGCTTCACTTAAGAAGTCCCTGTCCCTCTGTTCCTCTGACATCCCTAAACCAAACCCACTCCTGTTCCCTATCTCTAGTACTTCTCTGGCATTAGAAGATTTAAAAGCAGCATCTTCTTTGTTGTTGAGTTAGCAACAGTTATGTTGGTACTGATGTTTCATATTCTTTTAGTAACCATGTTTTAGATTATATGGTTACACATTTTCTGATTCTTTAATAATTATTATATTAGTAACACATCTTGAACTGAAGTTAAAATTGTTGAATTATACAGCATAGGTGTAAAACTGTTTTAGACTTTAACTTAAACTCGAGTTAAATTATCAAAGTTTGGTGAATATATTTTCCAGCACTAATTTTTACTTCTGTTATTTTTTGAGTTGCTGGAAGAGGCTTTAAAATGATCAGAGAGGAAATTGAAAATATATTCAGCAAGAAAATACAGATTAGCATTGCTGGATCTATAATTTAACTTAGTTAGAATAGCCTACAAAATAGTTGTTTACCAGATAACCGATTCAGGAAAGTAACTATATTCTGTTACAGTTGACCCTTGAACAACGTGGGCTTGAACCGTGTGGGTGCACTTGTGCATGTGTTTTCTTCCCTGGCGGCGACCCCTGCGCCAACAAGAACAACCCCTCCTCTTCCTCCTTCTCTTCCTCCTCCTCCTTTGCCCACTCCATGTGAAGACAGAAGGATGAAGACCTTTATGATAATCTACTTCTACTTAATGAACAGTAAATATGTTTTTTCTTCCTTATGATTTTCTTTATAACACTTTCTTTTTTGTAGCTTACTTTATGGTAAGAATATCGTGTATAATACATATAACATACAAAATGTGTAAAATGACTGTTTATATTAATCAGTAAAGCTTCTCGTCAATAGTAGGTTGTTAGTATGAGAGAACTGTAATAGAGTATACCATAAACTTAGGTTAAGAGCATGGTATAACCCAATAAATATGTAATCAGCTTGTGGACAGTAGCACAGCCATTTTAGTTTTCTGCTTTAAAACATAACCTGTAGCTGTTTAAAGTTTCAGTTATGGGAAAAACTGCAAAGCTCCAGTTCAAGCTTCAACCCCTTCCCTTGACCCACTTTCCCTTTAGCAACAACCAGTCAGGTGCCAGGGGAAAATCACCTAAAGTTTCCAAATGTGTCTGCAACTTCCCCAGCTAGTGGGCCAAGGTCAGCCAGAGTCAAGCTAGCCAATCCTCCATGATTGAGCTGACCACCAGAGGTTACTACCTAATTAAATGGTAACAAGACTGGAAAGTCCCCCCAAACTCCTCCTCCCTTTGTGTAAAAACATAAAAGGTGTCTGCTTAAGGAAATCAGAGCCTCTGAATGTACTCCGCTGTGTCGGTTGTCGACAGAGGTCCAGGCTCGAGCTTGTAAATAAAGACCCTCTTGAACTTTCATTGGAATTGGCTCTTGGTGGTCTCTTGGATTGAACTTTCGGCTACTACAAGTAGTTAAGTTTTTGGGGAATCAAGTTATACGTAGATTTGCCAGTGCTTCTTAATCCCCATGTTGTTCAAGAGTCCACTGTACATATAATAGATGGAGCACAAGTTTACTTTAAAATGTAATCTAAGACATATTGAATATTTGGGGAGAGAATTCACATTTTTTAAAAATACACTTTTCTGTCATTGGAAATGTTTTATTCCTAGCCTATACTGGATATGAGGTTGGAATAGAAGACAAATGTAGACTCATTCTGAAGTCAAGATTTTATTATTACAAAGAAGTAGTATGGCAGGCTAGGTACTCTGCTCATATAATCACTGCAATGCCTAAAATGAAGGTGAGGGTCTGTTCTGTTAGGGTCTTAGTGACTTATGACTAGTCACACTGATGTTAAATTAAGCCTCAGTTCTCATCTGTAGATTAGATCACAGTGATTAGAGAACAGGTTTATGCTTTATCTGTGTGTACTAGAGTTCTATAGTTCTTTGAAAAAATTGCTTAAGAGGAATTTTGTTTATGTAAGAGTATGGCCTTTTCCCTACTTGATTCTCCTAAACTTAAAAAAATGCTAATATGGTATAGAAAAGATAATTTTTATTTGAAACTGTAGGTGGAGATAGAGCTACTACAGAGAGCTCTGTACAATAGTGAAGGTAGCATGTGAGGATTCAGTGGGCCATTCTGAACAATGGTTCTTCTTTTGATACTTGGTGAAGATCTGAGAAATACTTAATCAGAATCAAAATCTTTGGTAGTGTAGTAGAAATTACATTTACCCCAAAGAGTGAAGCTAATGCTTTATATTTGAAGTGAGCTTGTTAGCAGTGCAGTTTCACAGCTAAACTCCTACTTCATCTTCAGAAAAGATTGGGGATAGAACTTTATAAGCCATGTTGAGAAAATCAAGTTAAATTGTGCATTCTTATAGTATAGTCATTTTGAAGTTAATTCTTTGAAGATAAATCCCTTTTCATGTTTACAAGATTCAGCAGATGAATACATTTGCTAACAATTTGTTTTACTGTTAACCGTGACCTTTTCCCAAGGAAATTCCTCTACTTGGAGGGGTCTGTTGTGTAGCCTTGTTTCCCCCCTCTCCGTGGGACGACCCTTGTGGGCTGGTGGGCTGAGCTGCAGATCTGGAGGTTGCAGCCCAGCTTAGAGAAGCATCACGATGATGCAGATCAGCAAGAGACATATCAGGATGAGACAGAAGTTGATGAACAGGTTCTGGAGGTTTTGGCGTGCTTGTGGAGGCATCTCCATGGTGGACGCTCTTCTTAGGGCAGAGCGGGTGAGGTGCTGGACCTTCTCCATGACACCCGGGAGGCAGAAAGTCTGAGGTTGAGACGGTCACGTGACAGATACAAAGGTGGCAACCAGAGGTGAGACCCACTGCCTTCTTTTAGGTCGCCTGGAATGTAAAAATAGAACATGGATTAGAATCACGTGTGTAGCTTGTTCTCTGAACGGGTAACACGATTTTGCATTAATTCATCTTAGCACTGTTGTATTTACAACATCGAGTATCTCTGTGGTCTCCATGTCTGTACGTGTGTATGCGCGTGTGTTTTTGTGTGTCTGTTGCTTCCTTTTTTGATGCGGCTTGCCATGACAGTCTCATTTGCTTTGTGTTTGGGGTCTTTGTCTTCTTCTCCCAAAACGACTAGAAATAGTGCAGTTAATAATGCCATTCATAGGCTCTTGGAAACTGACTTCAGGCAAAATGATGTGTGATGAAACCAGTTGTACCCTAGACTGACTGATGAAAACAAGAGTTAAGTTTCTGTGGCATATTTCTGTCACCAAAATGTCACCACATTTCTCAGTAAAGACCAAAACACTTCTCATGTTAAACATTGAAATGAATGTGAGCTGTATGTACACTTAAGAAAGGATAATAAAACTGAGTAAGACAATTACTTGTCCGATTTTTGGTGAATCAGTGAGTGACAGCAGTCGTAGTGATGGGAGTTAAGTCAAGGAAGAGATGTTTGCAAAGCGGAAATTGTCAGGAGCGCCTCCACCACCATGCGGGTCAAACATAGTTGCCAGTGTGATGGGGCTACTGAGTGCTTTTGTGCCTTCCTGTCTGTTGTTGGACATTTCTGAGGTTGTCGCAGACTTTACCAGTTTGTGTTTGTCAATGGTTTGTGCTCATCCCTGTATTCATTTTCCAACTTGCTTATTCTGGTTCAGAGTCATGGGTGGCTGGAGCCTATCCTGCAGCTCAGGATACAAGGCAGGAGGAACCTGTCCTGGACAGGAGACCATCCTATCACAGGCCACGCTCACACACACCTTCCCACTCTCACTCACCTGGGACAGCTTAGATACGCTGTGAACCCCAAGTGCACGTCTTTGGGACACAGGAGAAAGCTTTGGGACACAGGAGAAAGCTGGAGTGCCTGGAGAAAACCCATGCAGATGGAGGGAGGATAACCGTAACTTCACTCCACAGAAGGAGGGAGGGAAGGAAGGAGGCTGCTTAAAGTTGATGTCGAAGGAAGTGGTGCTGTTTGAGGACCTGTCGAGTTCAGTTTAGGGACAGCTTGTTTGGGGCCATTCTTTTGGGCAAAAGTTCCTATAGATAATTTTTTTTAAGTCTGTTCCTCTGTTGATGTGACTGGTGTGAACATTTAGTCTATTAATAGCTGCAGAGCCAATTTCATAGAAACGAAATGCATACAACAAATTATTCCCCAGATCTTTTTTTTTTGAGTTGGAGTCTCACTCTGTCGCCCAGACTGGAGTGCAGTGGCCACTCCCGGCCACCACAACCTCGCCTGCTGGGCTCCGGCGATCCTTCCGCCTCAGCCTTCCAAGTAGCTGGAATTACAGGCATGCACTACCACGCCCGGCTGATTTTTTGATTTATTGTAGAGATGAGGTCTCGCTGCCCAGGCGGGTCTCGAACCCGCGGGCTCAGGCAATCCACTCACCTCAGCCTCCCAAAGGCGCGGGATTATAAGTTGAGCCACCGAGCCCGGCTTATTCCCCAGATCTTAATTTTAGTCCAAAATAAAAGAGTTAGATGAGAAGTCTTTTACCAGAAAGGTAGGTTCAAATTGTTTGTCATTTTTAAAAATGGTTTTGTAGGTTGGTAGAATGTTGTTTTCTTTTTTTTTTGTTTTTGAGTTTGAGTCTCACTCCGTCGCCCAGGCTAGAGTATAGTGGCACACTCACGGCCACCCCAGTGTCGACCTGCTGGGCTCCAGCAATCCCACCTCAGCCTTCCAAGTGGCCAGAACTACAGGCATATGATACCATGCCCCGCTAATTTTTTGATTTAATGTAGAGACAAGGTCCAACCATGTTGGCCAGGCTAGTCTCGAACACACAGATTCAGTCATTCCTCTCTCCTTGGCTTCTCAAAGTGTTGGAATTACAGTCTTGAGCCACCACGTCCAGCCTAGAATGTTATTTTCAATAATTTTTTTTTTTTTTTTTT
>NW_007252880.1:219196-278809 GCF_000164805.1 Carlito syrichta
ACCTCAGCCTCCCAAAGACGCAGGATTACAGGCTGAGCCACCGAGCCCGGCTTCAATAATATTTTAATGAGATTTGATATTAAGCCCAAAAGGCTGTCAAACTTGGAAAGCATAGTAGTTAAATTAGCATTATCTGACTGTCTACCACAGACAGTTCTTATTTATAGATGACCTGTGCTTAAGAGCAGTAGTTTCCATCTTGCGTTCTTTTAGAGGTCTCACAAGCTACTAGTCTTGAGGGGGGGTTATGCTTTGATAAGAAGCAAAACAAAATAAAAACACATGTCATTATAGAAAAATTAGATACAGATTTAAATTAACTGTGGAGAGATAATGGTTGTTAACACTTGGGGATATTTTGTTTTTAAGCAGGGTACAGTTTGATATAAGACAAATTTTTAAATGGAGTAAAACAGTCACAATTTACTACCCAGAGATAGTGACTGTTAACATTTGTTGATACATTATTGTTAATCAGGATATTCCTATCTTACCCCAGCTGCCAGATTTCATTTTCTCCCTAGTCTTTGTCCATCCCATAAATGTCCATCTGAACCTGTCGGTGCACTCCTGACAGAGGCAAGTGCTGAGGAGAGAATAATCAGTAATATCCTGATTAACAATAATGTATCAGCAAATATTAGCATTCACTACCTCCGGGCAGTAATTGTGACTTTACTCCATTTAAAAATTTTTCTTAAATCAAAATTGCTCTGGAGTCCCCTGCTTAAGAGCAAAATATCCCCAGGTGTTAATAGCCATTATCTCTGCACAGTTAATATACAGTTAATTAATAAAAAGATGGCATTATGTATAAATAATTGGTTGCTCTAGCACAGGAGCATTCATTTCTAGGTGAATTAATTAATTAGTTTATTTATTTTTTGAGTCAGAGTCTCATTCTGTCACCCAGACTGTAGTGCAGTGGCCGCTCCCGGCTACCGCAGCCTTGACCTGCTGGGCTCCTGCGATCCTTCTGCTTCAGCCTTCCAAGTAGCCGGAATTACAGGCATGTGCTACCCTGCCCGGCTGATTTTTTGATTTATTGTAGAGATGAGGTCCCATGCGGGTCTCGAACCCACGGGCTCAGGCAATCCACTTACCTCAGCCTCCCAAAGTGCGGGATTATAGGCTGAGCCACCGAGCCCGGCTCTAGGTGAATTTAAAAAGTAATTCCTCATCATTTCCTTATGTATTTAACTAGTTGCTTCATATAAGGATATATAACAGTACAGTTAAGAAAGGAAGAAGAGTTAGTATTGTTAATTTCTATTTGAATATGTTTTTGTGATGTTTCAGGGCTTAAATGATCTTAAAACGTCTGAATTTTAAAAAATTATTTTGAGATAAAACATGGAAAAGGTGAGAGCTGCCCCAAAAGTTCATCATGGGCTTATACAGGAGTTGTCCTTGACCCTGCACTGATAGGGCATACTTGAGTGACATAAAACATGCCTGTGACATGAAACATGCCCGCTTTCCAGAAACACTCCATTCCCTTTTATGATTTTGTCCTCTGCACATGTTGTCCTGTCTCTGCCTGGAATGCCCCCCCACCCCCCACCCCTCTTTACCTTTTGAGTCTCTGCCAGGCAAACGTCAGTTGATCTTTAAGACTCAGTTTAAATGTCACTTCCCAGTAAAACCTTTCGTTAGTCATTAAGGTAAAATTGGTGATCACCTCTGCTAGTTTTCAGTAGAGCTTTAGTGTTAGCTATATTATGTTATCTATCAGCTTGTGGTATAGTTTCATTTTACATGTCTGTGTCCCCAACTAGACTTTTAGAGTAAAGAAACTGTGTGTTCATTTTGTATCTAGTACTTAGTGCATAATTGGTACCATTTGGATAAATCAGTAAAACTGAATAAGATTTTTATGACAGAAAGTTAGAAAACTGTTAATTATCAAAGATAGTGATTAACAGCTTAGCCAGTTTCAGTAACCGATTTGATAGTTGAACAGATAAGCTCTGATATTCTTCTCAAGTCTCTTTCTATCATGGATAAGGAAAAGAAAGCTTAGAGGATTTACATAAGTTCAAGGTCTCCTGATTAGCACAACATTAACCTGAACTAGGCTTTGTATAAGTGGGTATTTAGTGTTTGTGAAATACAAAGAATTATGCCCTAAAGAGATGAGCTCTCTACTGCTGAAAATATAATATACTTTAAAGATGATCTCCTAATTGTACAGCAGTTAGCTGTTATTAAAAAAGGAGAGTTTGAGCCGGGCTCGGTGGCTCAGCCTGTAATCCCGTGCCTTTGGGAGCCTGAGGTGAGTGGATTGCCTGAGCCCGTGGGTTCGAGACCTGCCTGGGCAGCGAGACCTCATCTCTACAATAAATCAAAAAATCAGCCGGGCGTGGTAGTGCATGCCTGTAATTCTGGCTACTTGGAAGGCTGAGGTGAAAGGATTGCTAGAGCCCAGCAGGTCGAGGCTGTGGTGGCCGGTAGCGGCCACTGCACTCCAGTCTGGGTGACAGAGTGAGACTCCAACTCAAAAAAAAAAAGAGAGTTTGTTCCTGGAAACAAATTGAATGTAAAGGAGATGAGTAAAGATAGTGTCCTGTTTCTTGTTTAATGTAGAAGTGTGTCTTAATCCTAAAATAACTGGTAGTTACTTTATAATCTTATGCTAAAACTGGAAACAAATCTGTTTTCCATGCTGAAATTTTAGTGGTATGCATTTAATTTATTAGGCTCAATTTACTTTACAGTGGTAGAATCTGAAATGTGTTGAATCCTAATTCTGCTGAACTTCCAAAATCTGTATGATAATAGTTAAGCCAGATTTCATCCATAGAAGATAGGGCTTCTTATCATATATTGAGAATTGAAAAACTTAGTGTGGGAACAGCACAATTCTGTTTTTGGAGTTGTTGGGACTTTTACTACATTATAATATATGGCATGGTTGTTAGGTGTTTATCATGCTTGTCCCTGCATGGACTCTGAGTTTAGAAGTCCTGTAACCTTTTTTCCCTCATTTCTTATAGTTAAGCAGATTATTGAAAATTGAAATGTTAACTTTAATTTTATTTTCATGTTATCTGATCTTTTTAGAGTACTCTTTTATCCTAATCAGAAATAGATTGTATTTGGGTATTTGGTACTTGAATTTGACCTTGACAGAGAGAAGGCTGAGGTCTCGCCCCGCTTTTGTTAAAAGGATGGCATGGCAGTATGTATAAATTGATTGCTTTTACAAGAGAATATTCTTTCACCAATGAATTTTAAAATGAATTCATTATCCAGGCCCTGGAATATCAGAGAGTACTGAAAATATGAAAGATACTTGATAGGAGTTTGGAAGTAAGCAATGCCCGATCCCTGTCTCCTGAGATGCATGGAAGAGACAGAAATGTATCTGCAGAGTATCTTATGTACCTGTGGGATCAGTGATTAAGTCATAGAGAGCTGAGAAGAATAAAAAGTAAAGAGCTATATTAGGCAGCATGTTGGGTGAAAGGTACTATATATCCACTCCTACAGAGTCCTTTTGAGTGCAGTAAGCGCTATTTCAGCAACGCGGTATCACATGCATTCTTGTGAAAAGAAACCCCAGTGGCGTTTGAAAACTGTGGTGGTCTGCTTGGTGATCATCAGTACCTTGGTGATGTTGTTGATGCTAAGCAGCAACCCTCATCTGTAATGTGAGTGCTTTCCGTGCTTTGCCAAATGTCTCCAACCTCAGGGTTTTTTCCTTTTATTTCTGTCTGCTCGCTTATTTTTTTAGTAAACATGGGAATGTTAAAATAATACTTAATGTTTCATGAAACATGGGAACTCAAGTAATAAACATTTAAGACTACAATCCGACACATATTTTAGGATTTTTTCCCCATTTTATTAATTAGGAAGATTAGACTTTTTTATAGATTGAATTCGAATGAACAGGACTTGTCTGTATTAGGATTGTTTTGTTTTGTTTCCTACAGATAAGCTAGAAGTGATTGTGTATACATCATTTTTTTTTTTTGACTTGTGATAAATTAGGACAGTTCATCATTAGGTTTATAATCAATCTGCTGGCTTATACAAGTTCATCTGGTAGATTCATTTTCCTTTGGAGATTGCCTAATACTAAATTTGGAAGTTCTGTTTGAAGTTACTTTGTGGTAGCAACATTCCAGAGCTTTGTTGGTCCAGACTGGCTGTTTGAAAGAACCTTCAAGCTGCTTCTGTCTGGTTATGAAAAGAATTATGTACGCATAAAAATTTGATATAGTATCACTCCTAAATTGACCCTATAATGAAATGTTCCCCTCATTTTAAAGCTCTGCCTGGAGAAGATTTCATTACATAGCAGCACAGAGAGACTTTTTTCTTGAAATTGGCACAAAAAAGCTGTTGCTGTTTTGTCTGTAGGTTTATGTCATTATTGTGTATTATTTCAAATATGGAAGCAGTGCTACTTAATAAATACACCTTCATTAATTGGTTGACTTTTTTCGGTTTTGGCCCAAAAGCCCTGAAGATGGAGTACCCTTGGTGAAGCAGCAGAGGGCCTCATGGATTGTGACTGTTCTCAGGTGGAGCTGTATGTCCAGACTTCGTTCTCATGTTTGTCTGTTACTACCTGCTTTAGAACTACGCAGGGTTAAAAATATCGATGCCCTGTTTTTGGGACTGTGTAAAGAGACATCTTGTCTGGCTCATGCCACTGTAATTTAAAAGTACAGTTTTCTTGATTTTCATCTTTTGGGTTTACTTCTTTGCCAGTATGATCATTGCTGTGCTAATAATTCACAGTTTTAGCTGGAAGTTACTGATTTTCATTTCATAAGCAACCAGGCGAGATTCCTCTGTTCAAGTACCTTAAAACAGATTGGATTGGATATTTACATGGTGGAATGAGGGGGTCAGAAATAAACAAGAGGAGTGCTAAGGATTTAATATGGAACCTGGAATGAAGTACTGAAGTGTGTGGATTGAGTGAAAAGTTTTGATGAGATACTCACCTGGATTTTAGGTATCAAGGCTAAATAGATTGATGGCACGAGCATTTTAACAATGAAACAAATTAAAGAAAACTTTAATATGATTGTGTGTTTTTTGTTTTGGTGTGTTGTTTTTAAAAGTCTGTGTGGTTACTTTGAATTTTGCCTTCCAGGATGCATTTTTTAATAACCAAGGACATTCAGAACTTTCTTTTATTCTTGGCTTTGAGAATGATTGAGTAGTAGATCATTTAGGCTATTTAAGGATATAATGTCTGATGCATACATTATACCTTAAATGAAATGGCTTTAAATTCAAGTAGATGTTTATATTCTCTAAATTTGCTTTATAGAATATCATTTACAGTGTTTGAGGACTTTCCGTTTATTTTGGTTTGTCAATGTCATAATTGATTTTTAAACCTAGTTGATCAGTATATAGGAGGATGCATGTGGCTTAGAGTCATAAAGGCTCCTGCCAAGATCTCCCTGTTTCCTAGTTCTGTGACCTTGGGCAGATCACCTTTTTTGCATCTGTTAGGAACTCAAAATACAAAGAATTAACATCAAATGAAATATTTGTGTATGACAGTACATTAGAAAATTGTTCTTCAAGAATAAAGAAGTTTTAATAAATCCTTATTTCTGGGATTGATACTAGATATACTGTCTAATTTAGAGAGTAATTATATTTTAAATTTCTTCAATTACAGTTTAATGCAGTACATAACTTACTACATTACACAATCAATATATTACCTAATTTTAAGTACATTAAAATTTTTATTCTTTTCTTGAACTATTTTATTTGTGCACATATTCTCCTATGTCTAATAAGTGAGGTTAAGAAACTGTGTGTTAACATATGGCCCCAACGCAGTTATTTTTCTTTACTAAAATATTGTCAAAATAGCTGTGATATTTGAGTTTTAGGAAATGATACTGACATGACCCCTCTTACTAAAGCAAGTACTCTAGTTCTTACATATTTTAAAAATGTAATCAGTGTTTCTTAATTTAAACATCTTTCACACTTCTTCCATTTGATTTCATCTAACTTATGTTAGTGCTTGGTTTTCAACCGCATGTCCTTATAAGCAAAGACAATGCTTAAATGTTACCTTAAGATAGAGCTGAACTAGTTGGAGATAATATCTGGCACTGTGGCATTGTGTTTGAATTTGAAATAACAGCCATGGAACTATGTAATTTCTATGAACCTGAACACACTAGTTAGCTACAGATCACTTTAATACCAGAATTTCTGTTTCCTGAAGTTTTGTACTTTTTAGAGCCATATGTGATGTGGTCAAATTCTGGTACAATGAAAGAACTCATGAAGACCCTATTTGAAATGTGAGGATGTAATTTGATAGGTATTTGACTAGAAATGCACAAATTATGCATATAAAACACCTGCACTAAGTGACTTTTTTGTGTAATATCAGAGGAAAAATATGAGTATAAAGATAGAGGCAAATTTAGGATACCTAAGTGGTAGCCAAAAATTAGGAATGTTTTTGCATATCTTAAGGAAAGCTGCTTATGAAATTATAAAGTTCTTATTAGTATTGAGCAGTAGAATTTGTTTCTCATAGGTATTGGTAATTTTAGTGGTAAATTTTATTTTAGCATATATATGTAATATGAAAATTAAAGTAATGAAATAAAATATATATAATTTTCTTTATGTTCTGATAGAGAGTTAAGAATGAGGAAACATTTTATTTATTAAATTGAGGATTATATCATAAAGAATAGAGTAGAATTCAAGCAGAAGTTATAAAATGAATTGCAGTATCTCCATTCCTGGACATTTATTTTCTTTCTTTTTTATTAAAGTTTTCAGTTCAGGAAAGGAAACTGCATAGCAGTGGAGGAATAGCTTGACAGAAGAGGATAGGCATTAATAGGCAGAATAAGCATTTTGTCCAATTTGCTCAAATTAGATATTTGGGAATATTTATGTGTTAAAATACTTTTTTAAAGTGTCAAATTATTTTGTAGCATTAGAAAACCTTTTATAAGTGCTTGTGACAAATGTTTTAAATTTTCCAGACTTCTTTATAGTATAGCATTATATTTCATATAAGTAACAAAAACTTACTAAAAGCATAGACTTTTTAGAAGTGTTTAAAAGTTGACTAGACTTTAAATAGAGGAAAAATCCTCAAGAGCATTTTAAAAGTAGCTTGTACTATATATTCTTAAACCTCATTTTATTAATATCTACTGTAAGGTTGTAATAATAATATTGGTATAGGCATACTGATAATGTGCATGCTGTACTCCCGTGACTATTCATGTTATTTCAAATGCAAAAAGATAGCTCAGTCCTGCACTGTTTCTCAGCAGAGTAATAAAATTAAGTCATCGTTTTTGTGTGGAGCAATTAAACCACCAACCACCAAATAGGGTAACATAATTTGGATATTTTTTAATTGACAGAAGTTTATGTTTGAAAAGCAAAATGAAGTGAAAGTTAAATTAAAATGACAGACCAATAACCAAGATTAAAGATGAATGTGACCTTTTCATTTTAAAGTCTCGGCTTTTACTGTCACTGAAGAGATAAGCATTTATTTAGAAATTTAGCATGTCATATCAAACATTTTTGTCTAACTCTGAACTGAAATTTGCAAGATGAAATTAATTCTTTTTTTACAAGTTCAGTAGGTTTGAATTATAGGAAAGTAGGAATTACCAAAGTTAGTGAAAACTGTTTCTTACCTTGGCTGCTGTGATCATCACAATATAGAGTATTGTGTCGAAGTCCTGTGGGCGTTTAGCTGAGAAGTTTTCTGACTCTGGTGCCAGGTTTATGGGAACAGTTGCAGTAGGTGGAGGAGAAAAAGTGTACTTGGGAGGTCTTATGATGTTGCACAAGCATTCTGAAGTATGATTGGCTAGCCATAGTCTTAGTCTTATCACAGCTAGACTCTAGAATTTTATTTATCTTACTTTAGGCATGGAAAAGCCATTAATATTTTATGCTGCATTTTTTATTTTAAAGAGTACATGGCAGTTAAGTGAAAGAAAAAGTAAATTTGGGATGGGAGAAAGCTCTTGTTAGAGATTCATGCATTTTTAAGCTTAGAGATAATGGAGTGTTAATGCTGTTTATGTTGAAGGACTAAAACAGTTATTGTAATGGGAATTTTAATTCCTAGAAAAATAGTACAGTTGTAAGTAAAACAACTTTGAGTTGTTGCTGCTGTTGCTTTAATACTGCAGTTTATAATGTTAGCTTCTAGCAAGACAATGATTAAACATTTTCACATAATTGTACAATTTTCAAATTGTGTACCTGTTCCCTTCTTATTTTGTTCTTGTTCCTCATACCTATATGTGTGGGAGAGAGAGTGTGTATGAGAAAACAATAACTTCTTTTGGTTTTAAAAAATCAGCTTTATCTTAAGGTTAGAACTAATGAATAGATTTAATTCATTTGCATTTTCTTCAATTAGCAGTATAATAATATGTTTGTGAATAATAATTTCCATATTTAAACTACTATGTATTATCCCTCTAATAGCGTTATACTAATTTAAGTATTTAAGATATTTTAACAGCTGCATTAAATATCCATACAATCTTACTAAAATTTTAATCTGACTCAGTATCAGGGGCAACTTTCTGGCAAAACAGAAATAATTGTAGATCCTAGGTCAGTTAATAAGGCTTTTTTGACATAGGTTTGCATGTGCTGAAATGTAAGTTGTGTTTAAAAGGATGTGCTTCATTTAATCCAGCAGTTGCTTTCCTGTAAATTACTATGTAGATAAAATTTTAGTAAGTGGGATAAGATATTTTGAACTTCCTAGGACACTTTATCTCACAGTGGAACTGGGGATAGAATCCTTTTGAAAAGTCAGATATCATTCTGTTTATCTAATTTGTTTTCTTATATATTAAATTTACTTAAATCTCAACATCTGTATATTATAATTTTTAAATCTCTTTAATTTGGGGGGAACTATTTGTGATTTTCAATTTTTAAAATACATATAGCAGAGTGAACTCGGTCCACTTCATTTTATGTGGATAACTAAAATGTGTAGCAACAGCTGCTTGTGTGTCCTTAAATGGAGATGATCTTGGCTTCTTCCAAAGAAAGATAAAATCCTCTCAAGCAAGTCTTTTGTTATTTAAGGAATCATTTTAAAACTAAATGAAAAATAATATTTCAGCAAAGATCCTCTGTGAACATTGCTAAGGGTAACGGAAGCTCAGAATTAAGGAGAACATGTGAATAATGTTTGAAACTTTGCTTAGTGCTCTACAGCCATTATTTCTTTCAGTCATTACATAATGAAGATTTCTCATTATTGTCAGTTTCCAATGATGGCTGATAATATGAAACCTAGATGCCTAAAGAGGTTTACAGTAATTTGTTAAAGATAACCATCTCCTAATGAGGTGGTTATCTTTTTATTTATTTTATTTTTTTATAAAGGACAGACTGAAGATTCCAATCCGGATCTGTTCAGTTACAATTCTGATATATTGGCATATTGTGGGAAAAAGTATAATTTGATAAAGCTTTTGTTAGAGTCGCATTTATTAACTAAGAAATTTTAAAGGTGGAAGTAGATGAATTATTGAGCACTGTTATTGTTTTTTAGAAAGTCTGCTTTAAGTTTGTCTGCCAGTTATGCATTCATTTGAAAATGAAGCTTAAGGAATGTATTATTATTCTGAAAACCTCTCATTCTAAGAAAATAGAATTATTAATACTCAGTTGGATAAACTGAGAAACTGCCATAGCCTGAACAAAATATGCCTTAGTTATCTCACATGTTTTATAACATACGTAGGCATATACACACCTTTGAAGAATATTAACAACTGTGTGTGACATAGTTGGAAATGGATTAAAAATTTTACTTTTTGGATTTGTACAAGAGTGGGGTATTTCTGTGTTTACCCCTTTCCTTTGGGCTAGCTGGTGGTAGTGGTGATGTTGATTATGATGATTCCATGTAGAACTCTGAAGTATTACATTTTAGTTTTAACCTGATTGCACAAACAGAAAGTTGTTTAATAGGCACATCAGTCAATTACAATATAATCAGTAGAGTGTTTCTCAAATATTCTTCAGCTAAAGGCTGGAAAAGTCTTCAGAGGTGCTTTGTCAGAGTCTTCATTTAGAGTCACACTATAGAGTTTGAATCCATTTTTGGTCACATGACCACATACAAATAACTTCCCTAAACGGCCTAATCTGGAGAATGGTTTTGTTGTGATGGTTTAATGATATGAATTGTGTATAGTGATGATCAGAGATCCTGCAATGTAGTGTCCATTTAGTGTTATTACTTACTTTCTCTTTTCCTTTAAAAGATGGATTCTTAACCTGTCAACCACAGGAAGTTTTCAAGAGTCTTAGAACTTGGATAGGAAAACAATTGCATCTTTATTTTTACTAAGCTCTAGATGAAATTTAGTATTTTTTCAGTTTTGACTGAATCCTAGGTTCATTTCTTCGCTTTTGTTTTTATATAGGTTTGAGGCATTTTTTATGTATTCTTCAAAAACAATTTTTATTAACTTTAAAGGGTGTCTTGATGATTGTGATCTTTTACATTGAGTATTTAAACTTCAGTGTGTAGTGTGGGGGAGGCAAAAGAAACTTCTAGGTAGACCTGTTTTTCTGGAAATGTTTTTTGACAAGGAATTAATTTAAATGGTAACCAAATTAAAGCATTTTAATACTTAGACTGATATATAGTAGGATGCAAGCTTTGAATGAATTTTTGGAATGCACAAATACTTCAACAATAGGAAGCTATTTCTAGGTTAGACCTCCTAGATACCCAGGAGGAAGATTTTACATAGTTCTTGAAGATACTTGATGGTTATTACTGCCTTAAATTTTAAAGACTTTAAGGAAAGTCTTGTTAAAAAAAAAAAATCTAAGCAAAAATGAGAATGTTAATATTGGTCTGAGACTTGAGAGAATGGGAATTCCTTCCCTAAGGCATTAAAAAGAGAGAATAGGAGTTATTTAGCAAGGGGGGTAGCGCTAGGAGGAGGCACAAAGAAAAAAATTCACCATACTAAACTATAAACCTTAAAGTCATTTTGGAAGAGACATGTTCACTTTTAGAATTGATATGCCCACTATTTGGAGACCCAGACATTTTATTATTTTTTATAAATATCTGAATTTTGGTCAAATTCTCTTTCCTTATTAAACTTCTCAGTTAGGGATGGAAAAGAATTTTGACATCAAGAGAGTTCAGACAGATTAAAAAAAGGGCTCATATAGGTCTGCATAATTTTTGGAAAATTTATGAAACACATTCTAAGTGATAGGAATGCTGTAGCAAGCTATGTGGCTTCAAGGAACTTGTCAGTACACAAGAATATGGAGATGCCATATGACACATATGGAAATTAACCACTCAAGGCAAGATAACAGCTGGGGAACAAGGAAATTCAGAATTGAGAGTCACATGAGCACACATGCTAAGAAGCAGTACGGCTTCTGAGAACTGCGTATTTCACATGAAGGAAGCTGACAAAATTAAGCCAAAGTAAGAAAGGGAAGCACACACACCACAAAACAAAACGTAACAACAAATCTAGCCCTCAATCTCCATATACTTGCTTCAAAATTTTGTAGACCATGATACTGTTCCATTATTAAGAAGGTTTCAATTCGTGACTGAAGTGTTTCCTCACATATGTTAAATTGACTGTCTTTGTGTTTGATACTTCAGCCCTTGCGTTTGAGGTCTGTGTGGTGGCACTGTCACTTATTTTGCTAAAAAATGGAAATTTGAAGCTCATCTTTTTTCTTGTACCAGACTCTCCATTCACTGAGAAGTCAAATGCAGATTACTCGACATGCATCTTTGTTCTCATAGGCCCTCAGCTCTCTTCTGAACTTTTATAGAAGCATATTTACTGGTCTTTCAGTCATTACTCCGATATCCAAGTTGGCTTTCTCAGTGCAAATTTGACTGTCACTCACATGCTGAGAACCTTTTTTATATTGATTTCTCCTTCAAGATAAAAATCCTAGACCTTTACATCGTTACATAAAAGATCTTTTCTAGTCTGGCCATTGTCATCTGTTTCCACGATAACTGTTTGGCAATCTGCCATTATGTGATATTTCTTCTATCTGAAATCTTTGCCTTACTTTCTTGTTTCTTTGGAACACCTTCATTATTCAGAAATCGGGAAGAACCTTGTTGTATTTGTTCTTAATTTTTAATTACATGCGTAATAAGTGAGTATCTTTCATAAACCAGAATAGTCAGATAAATCAGAAGTTGGAGGGGAGACTTTCTGTATTTTGTAGGTATGTTTATTTTCTTTGTCATAAACTTCATGAATAGAGACTGATGTTGTTTTCTAATCTCCACACACTATTTATCTCTTAGAAGGTTCACTATAATATTTTTTAGAGTTGCGATTACTAGAACTCTTAGAAGGATAAATTAAAGAGAGAAGTGAGAATAAAGGCCCTCAAGGACTTAGATAAACTAGTTTCTTTGTTCCTAATGATTGCTCCTGAAAAGTTGAACTTTTTCTTGCACTTAATTCTTTAACTTTGACACCTGTGTAATGCGTCAAAGAACAAAATTTCAACAAATTGAGTTTGATGATCGAATTGGCTTTTATTAATGCTTCATGAGTCATCAGCATCCCATCTGTACAATAGAAAGGTACTCCACTGGGCAGAGCAGAGGTGGTGCGCTTCGTGTGAAGGCAGAGCGAGGCTGAAGAAAGCGGAAACAAGGACCAGAAAGCAGATTTCATCGCCAGGTTGCTCCCTGTAGGGTGAAAATGGAGACTTCCTCTGCCAGTTCAGGGAAGCGGGACCCCTCTGACTGGTTGCTGTAAGCCTCTTGCTTTTTGGAAAGCTAGCTCATTTTAACGTTCAGTTTGATTACGTGGTACCCGGCAGGAGCGGCTCCATTCGACGGGGTCTAGTATGTTGGGGCCTAGTACAGGAGCTCAGTTCAGAACACTGACCCCATAGTTTTGTTTGACAGTAACATACCAGTTTGTGGAGTGGCTGTGGGCCGACTGTGGCTTATTAATGAGGAGTCAAACTGGAACTGTCATTCTCATCTTTCTTTTTCCCTCTCCCTACCTCCCCTTAGGATTTTCAGGAAATGAATCTTTCTCTCATTTTCTCATAAATAGAATGAAGGCAGATTGAATTAATTTGTAAAGTCTTTTTGAAGCTCAAATGTTCTGGTTATACCAAACTGGCTTGAAAAATCGTTATTTTTAAAAACAGCTATTAAAACATGTAAATTTCACGGAAGTCATTTTGTAATTCATTCCTTTAACTATTGGTTTACTGGTTGCCAGGCACTATGTTAATAAAGCATACAGTAAACAAACAAATGCCCTTGTACTTATACATCTTAAATTAAAAAAGAAAAAACTCGGAAACTCTGGAAGCAATACATGCTCATTGAAGAATAATTTTTTTTTGAGTTGTAGCCTTACTCTGTCACCCACCCTGGGGTGCAGTGGCACACTCAGCCACTATTGCCATGAACTGCTGGACTCTGGTGATCCTTTCGCCTCAGCCTTGCAAGTAGCTGGAACTACAGGCGTGTGTCACCACACCTGGCTATTTTTTTTTAATTTAATTTACTGTAGAGACAAGGTCTCACCAAGTTGCCAGACTGGTCTCGAACCCCTGGGTTCAGACTGTCCGCTGGCCTTCACCTCCCAAAATGCTGGGATTGCAGGTGTGAGCCACTATGCCTGATGGAGAATAATTTTCACTTAATATGTTTAGGCATTTTTATGTGATTAGATATTAAAGATTTATATTACAAGTTTTAATGACTTTGTTATTTTTAGTATATAAATGTTATTTTAGCATATAAATTTGCTATACTTTATTGAATAATAGGTAATTTATAATTTTTGCCATTATAAACCATAAAATAACATGATGACCATCTGTATAAATAAATCCCATATCTTTGTCTTTCTCCATCTCTTGGCTCTGTAAGTTTGTTATTCATAAATGTTAGTTCATACCAGGATGATCAAACTCTTAAGTGAATTTGATTTACATTTGAAATTTAATAATTTTCAAGAATAGTCAATTGCTTTTCTCTACAATTAGAGAAACTTCTTTGAGAAAATGAGCTAAGAATAGATTTTTAGGGGGTAAGAATTAGACCCTTAAACAGTAAATATCCAGTGTGATACGACTGGACCAACCAAGCAACTTAAGAAGTCATAATTTTAGTTTAGATAAGGTGGCTTTTTGAGCAATGCGCCTGCACCAAGGATGGGAGAGATAGCTGTACTTTAATTTAGGTCTGAGATTTTAAAGACTGATAACATCAACATTTAAGATAGGTCCTTGATTGCCTCAAGTGAAAGCCTCTGAAACATAATAGCTTCAGCTGCATAGCCATCTGAAAGTCTGTAGAATAAAAGAGCAAATGGCCCTTGATTTTTTAGCTTAGATGCAATCATAAAAGGTTATGCAAGTAGGTTTTGATATGTGGAAATCATATTTACTTTATAAAGCAAAAAATGTAAAGTGGCCCGGTGGAAAAAAGCCCAGTTTCCTACTGTGTAATAAGTGTTGTAACTTTTTTTTTACCAGTAAATCAACTAACTGAGAGTTGTGCATGATTTTGATATATTTCAGTAAAGCTGTACTTCTTCCTTAACCCATCTCCAAATTAAAAGCTTGCACAGCATAGCAGGACAGGAACATCTCATCCTTATGCTGATTTAATTGGCTCTTGAGTTGGCCAAAGATGGCGAGTGGGCTCCAGGACCAACCCTAGTATTAGAATCAACAGAATGCTTTCGGCAAAGTCATTTATCAGGCTGCCCTGTTAATGTGTTCTTTCTTACAGGTTTGTTGATTAACTGGGGCCATGGGTCTCTGAAAAGTTGATTGTTGACTCCAGCATTGGTATACTGATTTTTTTTTTCTTAGCTAACTGGAAGAAATAAACTATCTTAAAACTTCAACATTTGGAGAATTATGAAGCTGAACAGTGAATGTTAGAGAATCAAACAGTGCTCTGGAAACTTCACACTTCCACAGTACAACACCCTATGGCCATTGAAGACTACCTTTCAAATTAATGTCTGTATTATAGCAAACCAAAATTAAATAAATTATACAGATTAGTTAGAGCCTTCCAGGTGTGACAGAAATGAGGCTAGACCTCAAGTGCCTGAAAGCATGTTTTTTAATTCAAATATAAGTTTGAATACTGGTCTTTGAATATAATCTTTTAAGTGTAGATATTTTTTTCCTGTGACATGTATCATTGCTAAGAAAATGACTACAGAGATTTTAAATACTGATGGTTTATGGGAAGGTAATCTTCTGTAGAAATCTCCACATTTTCAAATCAATTGGTATGTATTGGAGGCACGAAAGAATAAGACTCAATTTATAATGAAACAGATTAAACTGGGAAAGGAGCTACTGCCATAATTATTATTATAATATACTAATTACAGTGCCTGTTTTTGCTGTTGGAAATACTTTTGGATTTTTTTTTTTTTTTTGGGTAGGCTGAGAAGAGTACCCGGGGGATTCTAGCTACTCATCCTCTTTTTTGCTGATTGTGTGCTGTGGGCCAGGTGGTAGACTCTGGGGATTTAAAAAAATTGGTGTCAGCCGTCACCTTGCTCCTGTTTTATGTCCTACACTTGTACAGAGTGCTCTCTAAACTCTACTTAACAATTTCACCCTGAGAAGATTTTCCATTGTGGACTCTTGAGATATTTTTTTAAAACTGTATTTTTAACACGTAAAAAGAAAACATTAATGACCCATAGTGGCACTTACACAGAAGAAAAACGTCATATATGGGTGGTAAGAAATCTCAGATAATCCCAACTGATATAAAGTAACAGCCTACTCCCTCTCTCCTCTCAAGATAGCCACCATTGATAGCTTCTCTTGTATCCTTTTAGAAAAATTATTTGATACATTTTAAAATAATGTAGGCAGTGCTTTGGTCCCAGAATATATTTACAGTCATGTGTTGCTTGAGGCTGGGGAGACATTCTGAGAAATGTGTCCTTGGGTGATTTCCTCCTTGTGAAAACATCATGTATACTTACACAAGCCTAGATAGCAGAGCCTACGACACAGCGAGGCTATGTAGCATTTGCGCCCAGGCTGCAAACCTGTATAGCATGCTACTGTACTGAAGACTGTAGGTGATTGTAATACAATTGTGTTTGCATATCTAAATATACCTAAAAGTAGAAAAGTACAGTAAAGATATGATATAATCTTGTTGGAACACTGTTGTATATGTACTTCATTTTTGACTGAAATGTGTGGTGCATGACTATTGTATATTTTTCTTTTATCTCGTTAATAAACTATGGTAAAAGATTTTGGTAATCTAATTTTTTTGGTAAACTACTTTTTTTTAATAAATGAAATACATTAGAATGTGTACTATGAACTCTGTTTTAGTAGAAACTCATTCCATAGTCTGGTGTATTTGTTTTTTATAACCTTGGGCAGGATCCAAAATAGAGCTCCAAAATATTAAATAATTAACATTGATAAACTTCTATTTTCATTTTATAGACATCTATTTCTTGAATTGTCACTTATACTCTTAATTTTTTCATCTTGGTTGCCAGTATTAGCTGTCCAGCTTGTTAATCACAAAGGATTAAATTATTAAATTCTACTGTTAATAAATTTTAAGTTTAAAAAAAGTAAATTATAGCAGCAAAATGTTTGGAAAAGGCTACAGTTTGTTTTATAAGTAAAATTCATAATTAACTATGACTTCAGGCCTTCAACTTCATTTGTTTTACTTAATCTTCTCATTGATTTGCTTAAAGAAGGTGATTACTCCTCAGTCTTAGATATACCATGTCTCCTCTTCACTTTCATGTTAGGATTGTAGTACGATCATGTGCCACGTATGACTCATTACTTTGTTGGCCTTTTTTAAAAAACATGATAATGCTAACACAGATTAGACATAAACTGGATTGATTTTTAAAAGGAAAAATGTTCCTTCAAATGAAAAGGGCTAGTAGTAGTTTAGTTGTTTAGCATGGTAGAAATCAGAAATCCTCTTAGAGTTCTCTATATCTTCATGCATATGTATTTTTAAGATATAAAATACAGATAAGTATTTCTCTTATCAGTTTATTATTTCTCTTATCAGTTTATCATTTTTTTCAGAGTCTTCTGCCCTTGAAGTAACTAATATACTGGAACTGTTACTTCAGTTTTAAAGCATATTAGGATGACAAGGAGAGCATTACAGTTAGTAATAAAAACAAATTGAAAAAAATTATGAAAATTTTTTAAAATAATTATTAAAACACAGTTCCTTCTATACTTTAAGTTTTTGTGAGTCAGGGTTTCACTCTGTTGCTCAGGCTGGAGTGCAGTGTCACGATCACAGCTCACCACATCCTTGACCTCCTGGGTTCAGGCAATCCTTCACCTCAGCTGAGACTGCAGGCACATATCATCACACCTGGCTATTTTTTTTCTTTTCTAGAGACAAGGTCTTGCTATATTGCTCAGGCTGGTCTCAAACTCTTGGGCTCAAGCAGTCTTCCCATATCAGCCTTCCAAAGTGCTGGGATTACAGGTGTGAGCCACCGTGACTGACCTCTATAATTTAAATTTTGAGAGTCAAGATGAAGATTTCAGTTTATAATGTGTCACTCTGAGAAGGGGATCACTAATAGGATTTAATATTAATATTTAGAATATTAATTTTTTGGTTAGAGAAAATATGTAATAATGCACTCTATAAATAATTACATGTTTAAGATATGAATTTTATATTAAAAGCATAGTTTTTTCAGTAATAATATCTATACTTTTCCTCTCTTGATGATTAGAAGCTCTTTAAGTTCTGTGTTCTTTGTAGTTTATTTTCAACTTTATTGTTGAGCCTTGTGAATGTGTTTACTTTTGGGTGAGGCATCGTGATTCTTTTATCAAAAAGCACTAGGAGACTATCTCTTCAGATACACTATTCCAGGAAACAAAGGATGATTTGCTGTGTTACTTGACATGGTGTGAGTGATGAATGAGCTCAGAGCAAAGGCAAATGAAGGAGAGAGAACAAGCTTGAAGTATCGCAGAGGTTGTGTTCCAGTTAAGTGTGGTAGCACTGGATTATCTAAATTTAACAGTATTTGTCCAGGCCAAAGAACTTTGAGCTATTTTCAGCTGCACTATAGTAAACCTTTATTAGAGGCATGTTTGGCCATTAGGTGACATATTTTGGCAACTTTTCATACCATCTGGGTTTCATCTAAGTCAGTGCCTGTGTTTGTTGGGGTTGTTATAGATGTCCCCTGTTTGTATTCAGTTATGAGAGTGGAATCTGCCATTTTCAATAAGAGGTACCAATATATGGCTTCTGAGTCTATAATTCTAAATGGCTAGGGTCTACATGCAGAAGAATTATGATTCTTCTTTGGCTAGTGAACTACCGTTTTCTTCTGCAACCACCAAAGAATAGTGTATCTTAACACATTTTAGGTAAGAGATCTAAATTGAGGCATTTTCTTTCCTCCGTGAGTTTGGCAACTGCCAAATACATATGAAACATGTTTTCTTATAAAAAATTTCTTTGTTTCACCTTTACAGATTTTTGAAATGTTACTTTGATGGCATCCTTTCTGTTTCTTAAAATTAACTCAAACCGTTATAAGTCTTTTTATAAAATTACCTCTCACATTTCATGTTCCTGTCTAGTTAAAGGTTTTTTTTATTATTATTCATTAGATAAATACATGTTATGCACTCATAAGTTTAAATGATCATATTCTCCTTGATTACTTATACTCTCTACAGTCTAATAGAAACATGACAGACTACTTGAAATTTTAAGTAGAACAGCATAACAGCAGTAATTTTCTATTTAATGGAAATTTTGATCATGTTTCTTTATCAAAATAGGTATTAGGTTTTGAATTAAAGTTGAAATGTGTGTTTTACTACCAATATATAACTGCTATATAGCGGTATATGCCTCTCGTGGTAAGTTACCATTTTTCTGAGACCAACTGTGCTGCTCATCAAAAGAGGACTGGATAAAAAAATGTGGTACATGTACACAATGGAAGAGTATGCAGCCATGAAGAAGAGCAAAATCATGAACTTCGCAGCAACCTGAATGGAATTAGAGTTTCTAATACTGAGCAATCTCTCACAGAAACAAAGAGCTGAGTATTACATGTTCTCACTCATAAGTAGACCTTGAACAGCTACCATATTACTAAAAGAAAAGCATTGAAAGTGGTGGGAAACTGTATGGAGAGGGGTGAGGGGGTGGGAAGGTAGAATTGACAGTAGTCCATATCTGCCTGGGGAAGGGGGGCACACCTCATCAATAAGGGTACCTGCACAGTGAATATTTATATACCTAGCTCTGAATTGTACCCCACAATTTTAAAAAAAATTCTTAATTGTTTTCTACCTACTTGGGAAAAGGTGTGTTACTCATGGAATATAGGGAGAATTTATTTGAATATGAAATACTTTCCTCTTTTCCCTATTAGGAAGCAAGTTTGTCCTCTGCCTTGATAGACGCCTTCTTTGTTCCCCTAGAGTATTGACAGCTCTTTAGAGCCAGCTTGTAGGTTGTTATCAACTCTGTCTTGTTTTCTTGGTGTAGGGTATTCATTTCACCAGGCCTTTTCTCTTATCTCATGACTGTTTGCAGATGTGGATAGCACCAAAGTGATAGTAACTCATAGCCAGGATGGTGCTTTCTGTTCTATTGATGTAGCTTTATGTCAGTATCACACTCTCATGAATACTGTAGTATGATGAGTATAATATAGTATAATATCTTGAAATCAGGTAGTGTAAGCTCTTCGTATTTCTATACAAAGTTTGGAATTGGCTTGTCAACTTCAAAAAAAACACCTGCTTGTATTATAACTGGAATTTTGTTTAATGGATAAATCAATATATGGACAATTGATATCTTAACAATACTGAGGAACATCTCTTTTTTTTCCAAAAAAGATTTCCTATAATTTCTTAGTGATGTTTTATGGTTTTCATTGTACAGATCTTATACATAACTTATTAAAGTTTTTTTCCTAAGCTTTTAGTTTTTTGATGTAAATTGTATTAAAATTTTTAATTGCCAGTTTTTCTGCTGCTATTGATCTTGAATTGTGCAACCTTGTTAAAGTCACTTATGAATTCTAGTAGGCTTTATTATTAGTCTGTTAATGTGGTGAGTTGTGTTGGTGTTTTAAATACTCAACTGAATTTGCATTCCTGGAATAAACTTCATACCATATTATCCTATTTATATCTGTGAGTCTGGATTTTGTTTTATTTGGTTTTGTTGAGGGTTTTGGTATCTGTTTTAAGAGAGATATTGGTCTGTAGTTTTCTTTTTTACTACTGTCTCGTCTGTTTTCTGTATCATAGCAGTGCTGATCTCATGAAATGAACTGAGAAATCTTCAATTTTCTTTGGGAATAGTTTGTGGAAGATTGGTGTTAATTCTTTAAATGCTTAATATACCTACAGTGTAGCAATTTGGGCCCAGGGATTTGTTTTCTGAAGTTTTTTTTTTTTCACTATAAATTCAACTACTGAATAGTTTATAGGACTATTCAGATTACCTATTTCATATTAAATGAGTTCTGGTAGTTTGTATTTTTGAAAAGTCGGCCCATTTCATTCCAGGTCATTGAATTTATGTGTGTAGAGTTGTTCCTAATAATTAATTACCTTATTATCTTTTTAATATCTGATGGTCTATAGTGATCTCCTCTGTTTCATCCCAGATATTGGAAATTTACATCCCGGATACTAGTAATTTACGTCTTATTTTTTTTCTTTGTCAGTCTAGCTTAGTGGGTTATCAATTTTATTGATCTTCTTAGTGAACTAGCTTCTTTTCCAAATTGATTTTTCTCTGTTGTTTTTCTGTCTTAAACTTTGTTGCTTTCTCTTCATAGCCCCATTGTCTTCCATCTGCCTTCTTTGAGTGTATTTGTGGAGCTTGTCTGCGTCCTTTCCCTTTTTCTGATGTAACTGCTTAGTGCCATACATTTCCCTCTAAGTACTGCTGTAGCTGTATCCCACACATTTTGGTGTTTTCACTTTCATTCAGTTTGACTCATGCATTATTTAGAAGTGTGTTGTTTAAATTCAGTGATATAAAAAAGTGATATTGTTTCAATTTGAATGTCTGTATCTGCTTTAAGATGTATTATTTTGAATAGTCAATTTATGACATACTTCATAAGTAATCCAAGCCCTACCTTATTTTTCTCAAAATTTTTCTTCTTGTACAGTTTTTTCTTTAGATTTAGGCAGAAACTTAAAAAAAAAAAATCAATACCTCATTTTAGCTGTAGGCTGATTTTGTTCCAACCCTGTTCATGGTTATTCAGATATTCTATCTCAAGAGTTAATTTTGGTTATTGATATTTTATTAGAAATTTGTCCTTTTCCTTCTTGAGTTGGGATCTCACTCTGTCATGCAGGCTGGAGTGCAGTGGCACAGTCATGGCTCATGGTAGCCTCAAACTCTTGGGCTCAGATGATCCCTCCACCTCAGCCTCCTGAGTAGCTGAGACTATAGGCATGAGCCACCATGTCCAGCTGATATCTGGATTTTTTTGTTTGTTTGTTTGTGGAGACAGAGTCTTGCTATTTTGCCTGTGCTGGTCTCAAACTCCTGGGCTCAAGGAATCCTCCCACCTCAGCGTCCAAAAGTGCTGGGATTACAGATATGAGCCACCATGTCCAGCCCATGTCCATTTCAGCTAAAACTTTAGACTTGTTGATATACTGTGTATCACAATACAGTTTTGAGTTTTCCTTGCATAACAAGTTTTAAAAATCTATAGTCTCATATATAAGCATATCTTTATAGAGGGATAGATGTAGAATGGCTTGTAACTAACTATACAACTTTGCTGTTGTGAGAGCCATCGGGCAATACATTAAAAAAGGAGCATGGGCTGGGTGCAGTGGCTCAAGCCTGTCATCCCAGCACTTGGGGAGGCCAAGGTGAGCAGACTGCCTGAGCCCGCGGTTCGAACAGCCTGGGCAGCTTGGCAAGACCTCATCTCTACAATAAAAATGAAGAAAATTAGCTGGGTGTGGTAGTGCATGCCTGTAGTTCTGGTTACTTGGAAGGCTGAGACGGAAGGATTGCCGGAGCCAAGCAGGTCGACGCTGGGGTGGCCGTGAGCGTGCGTGCTACTGCACCCCAGCCTGGGTGAATGAGTCAGACTCCAATTCAAAAAAAAAAAGGAGCATGTATATGTTCCAGTAAAACTTTAAATACACTGAATGTTTATTTAATCTTGTATTATTTTTAGGTATCACAAAATATTTTTTGCAATCATTTAAAAATATTAAATTTATTTTTAGTTTGCAGGCCATGAAAATTAAGTGAGCTGAACATGCCAGTCCTGCTTTTCTTAATCTACTTCAGAGATGTACTAAAGTCAGCACTATGATTGTAGATTTGTTTATTTCTTCATTTATTCTTACTAGTTTTTTTTCATATGAGCTATACTGTTAAATGTATGATTGTTAATTGTGTTTATTTTATCTTGGTACATTTTACCTTTTACCTATATAAAACTATATTTTCATTTAAGGATTGTTTGGCCTAGATTTTATTCTATCCAGGAGTGATACTTGCTATTCCTGTATCCGTTTTTCATGTTAGCCAGTATTGGCAAGAACATGGTTTGCAAGCAACAGTAGCTACTGATCTACAATAATACAAAATAAAACATTAATTTTTATATTGGACTTTATTTTCAGTAACTTTTAGTGTGATGGTTTTAAGGTATTTGCACTTGGCTACCTTCTTTTTCCGGATACATATATTAATGTGCCAAAGCTAACAGTTCTGTCTAGGACTTTAAAGTGTGTATTTATGTCTACTCTAGATTGCTATTGCATCATTATCGAAGGGAAAAGACCTTCCCTCCCCCTGCTTTCGACATAATACCTGGAACTTAACAGATAACTGATACTAGTAAGATTTTATAAGTTTTGGTGCTAAATGTCTAATTAAAAGACAATTTTTGTTTTATAAATAAAAGGGAGGAAACCTTTAACATTTGCTGACCCATTAAACTGGTAGTTTTTGATGAATAACCTGTCTGTTAGATTGTAATGTGCAAGTGCGAGGAAGAACCAATGTGAACACGTGTAATTCCCTTCTACTCTTTATATCTTATGTTAGAACTTTCAAAAGATAAATAGTTCCAGGGTTGATACCTGATGTCTTCCACATTTAGTGCAAAATGACTCTGTGTTTTTTCTATTTTGCCCTGTCAAGACTGGAGCCTGAACTGCTGTAAATTATAATGAAAATACATTTTTCATCAAGTGTTCCTTTCTACATACCTGTAGTAGTATAGCAGTTGTTTACTTTGAGTGCAAAATTATAAAGGTACAATAGTTGCCTTGCTGCTTAAGCCTTTACAATATGATTGTTTCTTTATTAATTTTGCTAGGAGCTTTAAATTGCATTCTATAATTTCACTTACAGTATAGACTGATGGCCTCATCATTAAAGCCATTCTCCTTAGAAGGTGAAATGTTTCCATAACTGTCAGTTTTTAGAGATGGATAGGTATATATATATGGGTTTAAAAATTACTTTAAGTAAACCTGTTGCATTTGGCTGTGTGTCAGGTTTTGTTCTTCTTTCTTCTAACTATTTTTATGAATCAGGGTTCAAGTTTAATAAGGAAGACTGCTACGGATTTGGTAATTCTTTGTAAGTTGTATCTTCTTAATTACAGGGACGGACATCCTTTTTCTTTAAACCTGTTTTCCTAGTTTCACAGCTCAATTTTTAAATTTATTTATAAAGAGTTTATATCAAAGGAATTGCACCTCAGAAGAATAAGTTCTCATGTTTTGGGTTATGTATATTCTGAAAGCATTTGGCCAGCACTTCAGCAGTCCATCCTACCAGTGGTTCAAATGCTATAAAAGCAAGTTGTGTTATAAGTCACCTTTGTCTTGCATAATTTGCCCTCTGCTTACTCTCTCTTTTTCTCGATGCCAAAAAGTATTTTAAAGAACAAAAGAAAGAAAAGGCTTCTCCTAAAGGGAATTGTCAGCTGTGGGGAAATATTTTAGCAGATGATATCATCTGTTGCCTAGGGTCTTGTCTTACTGAAATAGGCATAGAATGTATAAGGTAAAACATAGCTTCAAATGATATTGTGTTGCTCATTGCTGGAGTGTGGTAGTTAGAAATGGAGAAACTGTTTTTTAGATTTTTGGAAGAGGAGATCATCAATCCTTAAGCTACCTTACAAGTGCTTTGTTTAGGTATGATAACATATGAAAGCCAATGCTTAAATATATGCCAACTAGTAATAGGATATAAATTAATATATCACTCAGCACATAAACAAAATACATATTCATTATTAGTCTCTAAATAAATAAAATATTACAAATTATAGCACAGATGGTTCACCACATCATTTAAAGTGTTTCCAAATCTTGTATTGAGTTTTAGAATTGCTGATATGCTCTTTTGTTTTGCTTAACTTTCACTCAGCTTTAATGAATTCCAGTTTGAACCACAGTTTGACAAAATAAATGTCATAAAATGACTTACCCATAAATTGATAGTCATTGGTAATATGGAGTTTCAGTAAGCAGAGGATTTCTTTTACTATCAGCGATATTGTTTATAGTGCTGAATCCTTTCTATCAAAAAAAATTTCCAGCCCTTGTGATGAGAAGATGTTTGGAATACCAAAGTTAATTAGGCCATAGTAGAAGTAGTGTAATATGGTAGTGCTTAAGAGTAGGTGTTCCTTTGTGGGGATGTCTGGGTTTGAACTAAATATAGCTGGGTTGATTTTGGTTGGGAGGATTTGTGGGGGCAAGATTTGCAAGAACTCACCAGTCAGAAGGGATGCACGTTTATGGATGGAGCAGAGTTCTAAGATGGAGCAGAGTTCAGTGGGAGGGACAGGCAGGGGGTTTGGTCAGCCATTGGTACCAACTATAGTGATAAAAAGCACTTCAGTATTCTGACAACTAACTAACACATCCGCTGGTTGAATATCAACCCTTGAATATTAGACAAGGGAAAGAATGAAATTCAGAGGCAGGATCTCTGACTCATCTGCTCCATAACACCATGTGTCACTTCCACTCAAAATATCTCCTCATCTGACAAAGTATGTATCCTGTTATCAGCGGACCTTACACTTAGTCTGTCCATCCCATCTTGTCTGTCTCCTATGTGAAACATTCAATCCAATATTGCTTGGAAATCATCTTAATTTAAAGAGTTAATCGAGGACTGGTTGATGTCATGCAATTAGTGGTTTACGTAGAAGTAGGCCTAGTTAGTAACATGTTTGGAAAATAAAGGATAAAAATAGTACCGCACACTTGAATTCTCCAGAGCAACTTTGTAATGTTGATATAGATTCTTTTAGCTTGCCAAGGAACTATGTTTTTGTTTTATTTGCCAGTTGTATTAGGTTTCTAGAGCTGCCATAACAAAATACCGCAAACAGGGTAGCTTAAATGACAGAAACTGATTGTCTCATAGTTCTGGAAGTTGGAAGTCAGGGTGTTGGCAGAGCTGGTTCCTTCTGAGGGCTATGAAGGAGACTCTGTCCCATGCTTCTCTCTTAGCATTTGGTGTTCTACTGACAACTTTGGCTTTCCTATTCACATGGCACTGTTTTTGTGTCTCTTTATATGGCCTTTGCTATGTGAGTGGGCCCAGATTTTCCCCTTTCTGTAGGGACCCCAGTCATGTTGGATTAGGGTTCACCTAAGGACCTCCTCTTAACTGGCTCCATCTGCAAATACCCTATTTTTAGGTAAGACTGCTTTCTGAGGTCCTAGGCTTAGAGCGTCTTTTTGAGGGGACGCAGTTTAAACCACAACTTCAATATTTTAGAAAGGTTTGTTGTTGGCCAGGTGCAGTGGCTCCTGCCTACAATCCCAGCACTTGGGGAAGGCAAGGCAGGAGGATTGCTTGAGCCCAGGAGTTCAAGACCAGCATAGGCAACAAAGCCAGACCTCATCACTATAGAAAAATCAGCTAGGCATGGTGATGTGCACCTGTGGGCCTCGCTACTTGGAAGGCTGAGGTAGGAGGATTGCCTGTGCCTGGGGGTCAAGGATACAGTGAGCTGTGATTATGCTGCTACACATTCCAACCTTGGGGAGAATGTGGTTCCAACTCAAAAAAAAAAAAGTTTGCTGTAGTTTCAGTGGTAGAAATTTGAGAACATCTGACATATTGGTTTTTATTGTTGATTTATTTTAAATACCTGAAATGGTCTTAAATTCTAAGCAGATTAAAAAAAAATACAGTTCACACTAGAAACCAGTAGTCATCCACATTATCTACTTAATAGTCATATTTTCTAGGGATGTATTTACTACTTTGTGAAAATATTTGTGATTTTGAAATTTTAATGTAATTATGATGCATGACAATTTGAAGTCTGAATACTACAGATATTGCTGTTATTTTCTTGTGGAAACTCTCCTGCTAATGTTTTTCTAGGTAAGCCATGACACATTCCTTTAATGTGCTCCTTCCTACGGCAATGATTGATCTCTTGTTTCCAGAAAACTTCCACTTCCACAAGGCAATGGGGATAAGATCATAGATTGATAGATATACATACATATGTATATATAACCTTATGATTAGCCAGGATAAACTTCCTTTAGTCATCAATACTTGCTTTGACTTCTACATTTCCTTTGGAGCTTTCTTGAAGTTCTTCAAGTTTTGTCATATTCACCAGTGTGATTTCAGATAGTCTTAAAAAAATCAGAGAGGGCCAGGTGCCGTGGCTCACACCTTTAATCTTAGACTGAGGTGAGAGGGGAGTTTGAGAACAGCTTAGGCATATAGCAAGACCTTATCTCTACCAAAAAAATATCAAAAAATTAGCTGGGCATGGTGGCTTACCCCTGTGTTCCACTATTCAGGAGACTGAGGCAGAAAGATTGCCTGAACCCAGGAGGATAAGGCTGTGGTGAGCTGTGATCATGCTACTGCACTCTAGTCTGGGAAACCGAGTGAGACCCTGACTTTAAAAAAAAAAAATCAAAGAGTTCCCTATTTTTTTTAATGAAAATCATTGGGAAAATGTTAGATGGCACATAAATATTCCCTTTAGATACTTTTAGTTATACTAATAGTGTAAACGTGTTTGTGCAGGTTTTGACTGGATCATCTCGACAAAGTTATTCACCTTCTGGCTATCAGGATTTCAGTAAGTGGGAATCAATGCTGAAAATAAAAGAAGGACTTCTAAGGCAGAAAGAAATTGTAATTGATCGGTGAGTCATTTTTTTTTTAAATCACTAAACATTTCAGGGGTATAGAAATACAGAAGAATGGAACAGTTACCTTACATCCACTCCTTAAAGAACTGAACCCTTGCAAGCACACTGAATGACGCCACGTCTGTCCCTCCCCCGTCCCAGTCCTTTCAAACACTACTAACAGAACTGGGGGTTGGTTTGTCTCTCTGTCTGTTTATCCCCCATTCACTTTAGTGAATTGTTTTAATACTTGAGAGCTCCTCTCGGTACCAATAGCGTCTCGGCTGTGATGCTAATGAACTTCCCGAGCTACAAGAAAGTGTCTTTGTGTGTTTACTCTTGGGAACCCTCAAATTGAAACCCACTTTAAAGTAGTCGTTTCCTTTCATGTAGGCTAGGTCTGAAGCAACGGAAGCTAGGAAAACGATGAATGTTTAAAATTAAGTGACTTATAGATAAGAATCCGGGCTTGGTGGCTCAGCCTGTAATCCCGTGCCTTGGGAGGCTGAGGTGAGTGAATTGCCTGAGCCCGTGGGTTCGAGACCCGCCTGGGCAACTTGGCGAGACTTCATCTCTACAATAAATCAAAAAATTAGCCGGGTGTGGTAGCGCGCACCTGTAGTTCCAACTACTTGGAAGGCTGAGGCGGAAGGATTGCTGGAGCCCAGCAGGGAGTGGCCACTGCACTCCAGTCTGGGTGGCAGAGCGAGACTCCAACTCAAAAAAAAAAAAAAAAAATTAAGGAAGTTTTGGAGGACATTCTAAAACTTTTGAAGATTTGAATACCTAAACACTTGAAAAAGAAATCTATTTTTACTTACTAGACAATCTTCTGGTTATTCTGAGCAATAGACACATTAGCGTGACTTAATTACATTATCTTTGATATATGTTGGTTCTACATCATTTATAGATGAAATATGCTTTTGGGATAATTAAGTGTTATGTATCATGGTAATTGAGAAATAATTTCAGGGGGCTTTTTTCTTAATGCTAATTATTGCTTACTTTCATATGCTTATATGGAAGAAAATATCAGATATTTTAACCTTAAAATTATTATTATTATTATTATTATTATTATTGTCAGAGTCTCACTCCATCACCCAGACTGGAGAAGTGAAGTGGCAGGTTCACGGTCACCCCAGTGTTGACCTAGTGGGCTCTGGTGATCCTTCCGCCTCAGCCTTCCAAGTAGCTGGAACTACAGGCATGCGCCACCATGCCCAGCTAATTTTTAAAAAAAAATTTATTGTAGAGACGAGGTCTCGCCAAGTTGCCCGGGCTGGTCTCGAACCCGCAGGTTCAGGCAATCCACTCACCTTGGCCTCCCAAAGTTGCTGGGATTACAGGCTGAGCCACCGAGCCCGCCTAACCTTAAAATTCTAATGCAACCTTTAAACTTTTTAAAATGTATTAAATAGTTGAAATTTCAAAAGGTACTCGCTGTCTCAGCCTGTAATCCCAGCACTTGGGAGGCCGAGTTGAGCAGATTGCCTGATCCCATGGGTTTGAGATCAGCCCAGGCACCTTGGTGAGACCTCATCTCTACAATAAATCAAAAAATTAGCCAGGTGTGGGAGCACGTATCTGTAGTTCTGGATACTTGGGAGGTTGAGGTGGACGGATTGCCAGAGCCCAGCAGTTCGATGTTGGGATGGCCATGAGCGTGCCACTGCACTCCAGCCTGGGTGATGGTAAGACTCCAACTCAAAAAAAATAAAAGTTTTGCTTAGAAATTTAGTGGTTTTAAGGAAGATCTACTGAAATATAAACTAGACCATAGACATATGAACTTTCTTGTTCTCCACTATGTTTACAGCATTTTGAAAAGAGCTTGGCACATAGTATATACTGAAAACTTGATACTTCCATACTTGGTAAATGAAAGAAGATTGTGGAAGACAGTTTTAACTGATATTAACTGTTTCTAGCACAAATGAATCTCATATATGAGTAAGTACAGGCCCAACTGGATATGTATTTTTAACACTAATAATTAAATTCACTGTATATACTTGAAATTAATAATTTTTTAATAGACTCAAATTCAGAATTTTATTAATGTGGATTTGCCTTCCCTCAAACAATGGAAATCAATTGGCGTTTATTAATTTTTGAATGCCATTCCATTGGGTGTATGTCAACAGGAAATTCAGAAAATTATTGACATAATCTAATAAAAAATGTATATGTATTTCTCATTAGAGCATATCGTAGAAGGAGACTCAGGAGTAATTTAAAGTAATTCAAGTTGCTTAGTTGGCGAATTCTTCACACTGCATATAACTTCTGACAGAGACTGGATAATTAGGTCAAAGCACAGCGGATGTTTGGGACAAAGAACCACAGTGAAAACTATAGCAGTGTCTGTGGTGGCTGCATGTCAGGTGGGAGATGGTAGGCCTCAGATGGCCATGGCAGGACGACTTGTCTTGACTCCATGTGGTCGGTCTGCCATCCTCCAGCAGGATAGCCTGACTTGTTCGTGGAATGGCCTGGATAGCCTGACTTGTTCGTGGAATTCTGAGAGAGACTGAAGCATTCGAGCCCTCTTGAAGCTTAGGCTTAGAAGTGGCCCAGTGCCACTTCCATTTGCATTCTGTTAAGTCTCAAAGCCAGCAGACTTCGCCTCTGGACAGTAGGAGCAGCAAAATCACTTTGTCAAGGGGCGTCAATGATACAGAGAGGATAATAATTGAGACATTTAGTAAATAGTCTACCACACCCATCATCTTAAGTAATCTGTAGTTTCTTTATGAATTTACTACAAATTTTTGATGATCAGTGTGTCTGATATTTTATAAAACAGAAGAGAAACCGGCAGCTTTTGGCTGACGTTGAAAAGTAAAAATTTTTGATTGTGTGAATCTCTGTACCATACATAGTGCTTACAGTTAGAATCAAAGATACAACTCTTTCTCTTTTTTTGAGGAAGCAGATTAAATTAATGAACTTTAGAGTGTTGATGACATATGCAGAGGCTATTTCAGGGATAAAATTGGCAGGGTTTGGTGTCTGGTTGGATGGAACTGAGAGTGAAGATGCTGAGCTTTCTGCTTTGGGATGCGATATGGGTGATGATACCTTTCAAGTTATTCAACTGAAAATTGTATCTTGGATATTATTTCTGAAAATACTAAGTTACCCACAATTACATGAGAAAAATGTTTTTCCACACTGCATATAGCTTTTGTAGTAGAAGACTAGGCCGTTACGTCAAAGCAGAGCAAATGTTTGGGAAAAATAACTGCTATAGAAAGTGTGTTCCTAAATGTTCCCTATTTCTTGAGAAAGAGCATATAGATTAACTTTAGGAACAATTCAGAAACACAGGGAACCTGGTTTTTCGTTCTTTCTATTTGCTGCTATAGCTGTTTAGTTGATTCAGAATAAAGTGCTTGAACTTTTGCACTTTGATTCTCTGATTTGCCTAGGTAAAGGAGTTTCACTACTTAAATGTGAAGTTTTTTTTAAAAGCTGACCTCATAGAAATAGAGAATAGAACAGTGGTTACTAGAAGCTGGGAAAGACTCAGGAGAAGTGCTGGTGGATAGCAAGAGGTTGGTTAATGGATGCAAAATTATAGCTAGATGGGAATAAATTCTAGTGTCAATAATCTATGGAACTGTAGGTAACTATAGTAGACAATAATTTATTGTGTTTTTTTCCAAATGACTGGAAGAGAGAAATATGAATATTACTGGCACAAAGAAATAAAAGTTTAAAGTGATGGATATGCTAATTACCCTGATTTGATCATTACATAGTATATGGAAATATCACACTGACCCCATAAATATGAATAATTATGTCAATTTTAAAATACATTTTTAAAAATTTTAATGAAGTTTGTTGAAAATCATTGTTCTCTAGGCAATTCCCCTCCTCCACCCAACTTTTCAGCCTGAGAATTAAATGAATGAATGTATGTAAATACACCCAGTATACGTCTGATGCATTGTAGCCATCAGCAGATGGTGGTCACATATACGTGTGTGTGTGTGTGTGTGTGTGTGTATAAATTGTCACGCGTATATGTTTATTGTTCCTCAGTAGACTCTGAGCTCCCTCAGAAGAGTCATTCTTGTAAATTTCATTACTCCTAATAGTTACTTACCAAATATTCATTTGGAGGAAGTAGTCTTCCTTTAACAGAAAAGAGATCAAGGTTGTTGGTCAACCTGTGCTGTTGCTTACACTAGTAGATCTTATCATGGTTTACGTTTTAAAATTGCTTGACTTTTGCCACTGAGTTGATCAAATGGAACATAAATCAATGCACTCAACACTGACTCAGACAGTTCCTCTTGTGGTGACAACTGAGTTTGTGGTATTAGTAAATGGCATGGCAAGGTAAAGAATTCTTATTTTGTCATTACTTGCAATTTGTTGTATAAATGTCACTCATTTAATTATACGTGGAAGTAAAATCACATAATGATACTAGGTAGGCTTTTAAAACCAAGATTGATTCTTTGGTATTGTGGATACTTTTTTTTATTGAATTCATAATGTCCTTTTCATCATCTGCTTTTATAAGATAAGATTTATGATCAAGTTTCTTAAAACCTACTTGTAGATGCATGGTTATTAAAATTATTCCAAACTCTGCAGATTTGATTAATTATAATGTGAGGTTTTATTTGTGGCAATTTGTAGCATGTGCCTTTTACTTTGAGATGGATCCCATAATAAGGAGTCAAGATTATTTTTTGTCACAAGGGTTGAAAGGAGGTTTGATTATTTTTATCATCTGATTTGAGCATTCAGATACAGTTTTAATAGTTTATTTGTATGTTAAGTTTTTTTTTGTTGCTTTTACCTAGGCTTATAGTGTTACAGTATAAATTATAGAATCACTTTACAAATCTGTTATGTTTTAATCCCAGCGGATATACTGCAATTCAGTTCTGACCCTGAACACCAGGGTTAACGTCAGGCTCCAGGTTTCAGGGTCTGGTCCCCGGTAGGACTCCTCCACTTCGGGTGCCAGCCACACCGGAGGCATCTGCTGCAGCAGCTGTATTTCCAAAGACGGTGAGCCTCACCAGAAACGCAGCTCTCCTGTTCCTGGTCAAGGATCTGTTATTTCAGGATATATATTACGACATATGTGTATTCTGATGATATTTTGTTTATTCAGAATATGTAAAATATGTGTATTATATGTATATTGTTCCAAAATAAGAATACAAGGAAAGACCCACAAAAATGGAATTTACTTATAAAAAACTGTGTATTTGTTCTTACATGTTTAAACTTCAGTCACCTTCAAAGTACTCTCCATTTGATGCAATATACCTATGGAGATGCTTTTTTCACTGCTTAGAACAGTTTTTAAACTTGCCTGTGTTAATGCCTTTTAGTGTTTCTGCCATTTTTTGTTTCCCCTTGAAGACTTTTTTTATGGAGGGGAGGAAACAAAAAGTAGCTCGGAGCGAGATCAGGTGAATAGGGACCTGGGCGTCATGCCGTTTTTTGGTCAAAAACTGCTGAATACTCAGCATGGTGGGGGCAGGTGCATTGTCATGATGGAAGAACTAGTCAGTCACCTTTTGCCGCAACTCGGGGCATTTCTTCTGCAAATTGTGACACAGCCTTCTCAAAATTCCAGATAGCAGCTTTGGTTGACTGTTCGATTGACCAGAGGAACAAATTCCAAGTGTACTACAAGGGGCCTGCCCGCCAAAAGATAATTCTGTTTCTGGGGGGCTACCCCCTCATATGTCCTTTGTTTTGCCATGTCACTTTCACAGTGAGCTTGTCAGTTGTATACTCTTCATTGATTTGTTTTTGTATTTCTCTCAGCATTGTTTTGTAGTTTCTAATGTATAGGCCTTGTATATCTTTTATATTTCTTTCCAAGTATTTCATGTTTGTTGATGCTACAATAAATAGTATTTTTTAAATGTCAATTTCTCAGCTGGGCACAGTGGCTCAAGCCTTTAAGTAATCCCAGCGCTTTGGGAGGCTGAGGCAAGGGGATTGCCTGAGCTCTGGGGTTCGAGATATGCCTGGACAACTTGGTGAGACCTCTTCTCTTCAATAAATCAAAAAATAAGCCCCAGGCGTGGTGGCTCAAGTCTGTAATCCCAGCACTTTGGGAGGTTGAGATAGGGGGAATGCCTGAGTTCACAGGTTCGAGAACAGCCTGGGCGAGACCTTGTCTCTACAATTAAAAAAAAAAAAAAAATTAACCAGGCATGGTGGCACATGCCTGTAGTTCCAGGTCCTTGGAAGACTGAAGTGGAAGGATCGCTGGAGCCCAGCAGGTCGATGCTGGGTGGCCGTGAGCTTGCCACTGCACTCCAGACTGGGCAATGAAGTGAGACTCCGACTCAAAAAAAAAAAAGTCAATTTCTCATTGTTTATTGTAGATATATAGAAATAAATTTGATTTTTATATCCTGCAACCTTGCTAACTACACTAATTAGTTCAAGTAGGATTTTTTTTTTGGTAGATGCAATGTGATTGTCTACATAGATGATCACGATGTCTATAATTAAAGGTTATTTTACTGCTGTTTGGTTTTTTTTGAGTCAGAGTCTCACTCTGTCGCTCAGGCTGGAGTGCAGTGGCTTCCTCATGGCCACTACAGCCTCAACCTGCTGGGCTTAGACGATCCTCCTCAGCCTTGCAAGTAACCAGAATTACAGGAGCACACTACCACGCCAGCTAGTTTTTCGATTTAGGGTAGAGATGAGGTCTCGCCAAGTTGCCTGGGTTGGTCTCGAACCCCTGGCTTAGGCAATTCTCTCTCCTTGGCCCCCCAAAGTACTGGGATTACAGACTTGAGCCAATTTTATTTTTTCTTTTGGAGTTTCAACTGGTGGGTAGAACCTCTCATACAGTGTTGGATAGAAGTGGTAAGAGCAAGTATCCTTTTTCTTGTTTTGTTCCTGAGTTGTTTAGGGAAAAGCCTTTACTCTTTCACCAGTAGGTATGTTAGCTGTAAATTTTCTGTAGATGTCCTTTTTAGGTTGTGGAAATTCCTTCTATTCATAGGTAGCTGATGAGTTTTCAGATGTAAAACCTATCTTGAAATTCCTGGGATAGACCCTACTTTGTCATGATGTATTTTCCTTTTTATATATTTTTGGATTCAGTTTGCTAAATTTTTGTTGAGGATTTTTACTTTTATGTTCCTGAGAGATGTTGATCTGTAGTTTTCTTTCCTTGTATTTATCTGATACTAGTATTGGCAATGCAGGTCTCAGAATGAGTTGGGAAGTAGTACCTTTTCTTGGTTTTTCTGGAAGAGTTTGTATACAGTTGATATTAGTTATTTCTTAAACATTCATTCAATAGAATTCTCTAATGAAGATTTCTAGAACTGAAGTTTTTTTTTTGTTTTTTTTTTAATCAGAAGGCCAACTACAAATCCAATTTCTTTAGTAAATATACAGCTATTTAAGTTAACTATTTCTTCTTGATAAAATTTTGGTAACAATTTTATTGGAAATGATGATCATAATATTTGCCCTTGTTATACTTTTGAAATCCGTAGAATTGGCTGGGCTTGATGGCTCAGCCTGTAATCCCAACACTTTGGGAGACTGAGGTGAATGGATTGCCTGAGCCCACGGATTTGAGACCAGCCAGGGCTCATCTCTGCAATAAATAAAAAATTAGCCAGGCGTGGTTGTGCGCACCAGTAGTTCCGGCTACTTGGAAGGCTGAGGTGGAAGGATCGCCAGAGCCCAGCAGGTCGATACTGGCCTAGGTGACCGAGTAAGACTCCAACTCAAGAATAAATAAATAAATGATTTCAAAATCTGTTATAATGTCCCTTCTCTCATTCCTGATGTGGATAGATTGTGTATTCTTTCTTTTATTTTTCCTGACTAGTCTGGCTAGACGTTTATCATTTTTGTCAGTCTTTTCAAGAAATACCTTGTTTCATTGATTTTTATCTCTTAATTTTCTGTTTTCTATTTCAGTGATTTCTGCTTTCTTTAATTATTTCCTCTGCTCTACTTTGGGTTTCATTTGTTCTTTTTTTTTTTTTTCCCTCTCTAATTTCCTAAGTCAGAGACTGAATAATTTAAGGCATTTCCCAAGTTCTTCTCTAGCAATTGATCACAGATTTTAATTCATTTGGTTCTCATCTTCATTCAGTTCAGAATATTTCCAATTTTCCTTTTGATTTCTTATTTGACCCTCAGGTTTTATAGAATTATATTCCATAGTTTCTAAGTATTTGGGGACCTTCCAGAGATCTTCTGTTAATTCTTTTCTAATTTAATTTCACTGTGGTCAGAAAAGATACTTTTACATGAATTTATTTATTTAAAGTTTGTCAGTGCTTGTTTTATGACCCAGAATATCATCTGTTTTAATAAATGTTCCTTGTAATCTTAAAAAAAAATGTGTATTTTGCTGCTGTTGTGTGGAACATTCTGTAAATTTCTTTTAGGGAAAATTAGTTTATAGTGTTATTTATGTCTTTTATGTACTCCTGATTTTCTGTCTACTTTTATCAGATATTGGGATCCAGATGTTGGAATATCTAATTATAATTGTGAATTTATCCATTTCTTTTTGCATTATACTATCAGTTTTTGCTTCATTTATTTATAAAAGTTGTGCTCTTAGACCCTAAAACATTTTCTTCTTAATGAATTGACCCTTTTATTATTGTTAAATTACACCTTTTTTTTCTGGTAATATTTTTTGCTTTAAAAATCTGCTTTTAGCTGGGCTTGGTGGGTCAGCCTGTAATCCCGCGCCTTTGGGAGGCTGAGGTGAGTGGATTGCCTGAGCCTACGGGTTCGGGACCCACCTGGGCAGCGAGACCTCATCTCTACAATCAATCAAAAAATCAGCCGGGTGTGGTAGCGCATGCCTATAATTCCGGCTACTTGGAAGACTGAGGCGGAAGGATCACCAGAGCCCAGTAGGTCGAGGCTGCGGTGGCCGGGAGCGGCCACTGCACTCCAGTCTGGATGACAGAGTGAGACTCCAACTCAAAAAAAAAAAAAAAAAAAAAAAAATCTGCTCTGACTATTACTGATAGAACCAATCCAGCTCGCTCTTGATTACTTTTGGCATGTGTTTTCCTCCTCTCATTTTTAACCTATTTGTGTCCTTATGTTTATGTTTTTCTTTTGCTTTTAATTTAGTGTTGTTTTATTTTATATTTTGGTTTTTTGGAGACAGAGTCTTACTCTGTCACCTAACCTGGAATGCAAAGGTGTGATCATAGCCCCACTATAGCCTCGAACTCCTGGGCTCAAGCACTCTTTCCTCCTTAGTTTCCTAAGTAGCTAGGACTACAGATGCGTGCCACAGCAACCAGCTAATTCTTTATTTTTTTGTAGAGATGGGGTATTGCTGTGCTGCTCAGGCTATTTTGAACCTCTGGCTTCAACTTATCCTTTTGCCTCAGTCTCCCAAAGTAGTGGGATTACAGGCAAGAACCACCCCCAGCCTGCATTCTTAATGTTTAGAATGATATTCTTGTAGATAGTTGGGTCTTTTTACTCATTCTGACAATGTCTGCCTTTTGACTGGAAGTATTTAGACCATTTATATGTTGTGGTGCTGATATGGTCAAGTTTAAAGCTTCTAACTTGCTACATGTTTTCTAATTTTCCCATCTGTTTTTGTTTCCCTTCGCTGTCTCTTGAATTAGTTGAATTTTTAAATAATTACTTTCATCTCCTTTGTTGGCTTATTAGCTATAGCTCTTGGTTGTGTTATGATTACTTTAGATTTTATAATATATTTCTTTAAAATATAGCAGTCTATCTTCAAGTAATACTGTGCTATTTCATGTATAATGTAAGAATCTTATAAAATATACTTTTATTTTTTGTCTCCCAGCCTTTGTGCTATTTTGCCTTACATTCCGTCTACAAAAGTTATATACCATACAATACATTATTATTTTTGCTTTACACAATTTATCTTTTAGTGATATTTAAGTAATAAGAAAATACCTTATGTATTTTCCCATGTAATTAGTATTTCTGGTACTCTTCCTTCTTTTTTGTAGATTCAGGTTTTCCATCCAGTATTATTATTCTTTAGCTTAAAGGCATTCCTTTATTATTTCTTATAGTTGAAGTCTGCAGGTGATGAATTCTTTCTACTTTTTAAGTCTCCAAAATAAGTATTCATTTCATCTGTGTCTTTTGTATTTTCCACGGGTGAAATATTCTAGGATGATAGGTTTTCCTTTTGTGGAACTTTTTTTTTCTTGTAAAAAATTTTAGGTTGAGAGCTTTTAAGGTTTAGTATTTCTTTGTCTTTTCATTTGCATTATTTCTGATGAGAAATATGCTATCCTTTTACCTTTGTCTCCCTGAATGAATGTATGTTTTCCCTCTGGCTACTTTCAAGATTATCACTGATTGTAATCCATTTGATTAAGATGTACCTTGGCTTAATTTTCTTCAAGTCACTTGTACTTGGGGTTCACTAGATTCTCTAATCTGTGAGTGTGTCATTCTCATCAAATTTGGAAACATTCTGGCCTGTATTCTACAAATGTTTTTTTCTGCACCCCCTCTCCACTTCTCACCTCCTCTTTAGGAATTAAATTTTACATCTATTTGGCCTCTTATAGTAGTCTTGCAGCTCACTGATACTCTGATTTTTTTTTTTGGTCTTTTTTTCCCTGTGTGTTTCTTTTGCATAGTTTTTACTGCTTTGTTTTCAAATTCAGTATACTTTTCTTTTGCAATGTCTAATCTGCCCTTAATTCTTATTCAGTGTGTTATGTCTTTTATTGTCTCTACTTAACAGGTAGCTTCTTGTGCATGTGAATACAGTCATAATAGCTGATTTAGTGTCCTTGTCTATTCTGTCATCTGTGTCAGTCCTGGCTGAGTTTCAGTTGATTGGATTTTCTTATTGTTGTGAGTTACATTTTCCTACTTGTTTGCATTCCTGTAATTTGTTACTTGATGTCAGGCATTATGAATTTTAACACGCTTTGTGGTAGGTCAGTGAGCTGGTGCTGCAGGTATGGCAAAAAAATTGTACAAAAATTCGATTGGGAAAGATAATTTATTAGAAAGTAGATTAAAGAGAGAGAGTGAATCCACTTCAAAGGTGAGAAGGGGGCCGGGCAGCTGAAGAAAATGTGGCAGGGAGTACTTGAGGGGACAGAACCAGGTTGAATGCTTTTTTTTTTTTTGAGTTGGAGTCTCACTCGGTGGCCCAGGCTGGAGTAAGGTTGAATGCTTTTAAAGCTTCCTTTTGGTGGAGTAGTTTGCCATGGTGGTGGGATGGTGGTCTGTGTCCTGTAGGTCATAAAGTGCTGATCACAATAGATTGGGTCAGTTTAACCCTTTATGGCAGGAACACAAATATTTTGGATAGAAAGGTAATCAGTACAAAGCATGCTTGGGGCGTCCAGTGACTACCTCTGGTATACCTCTGGTAAACCCTGGTTTACCCTTGGCAAACTGGTTCTGTCCCCTGTTAATGACCAGAGGGCAAGTTAAAATAAAACGCTAAAGAGGTTGCCCATCCTCTTCCACACAAAGCTTCAAATGACTGCTCTTGGGCAAAAATTACTCCATTTTGGCGTTTTACCCTTTCATTTTGAATGTTACGTATTTTTGTGTTTCTGAGCTTTATTCTGAGAAGCAGTTTTTGTTCTTGTTTTTAATTTGTTCTTGTTTTTAATTTTGTTTTGCTTTTAAGTTTTGTTAGATGGCACTAGAGCTTTCCTCTTGGATTAATTTTTCTCTACTACTGAAGGAAATCCCATCTTAGAAACCTGGGGCTTCTTAGCCTCAGTACTGTTGGGCTTTGGGGCCAGATAATTGGTGTAGGTGTTTGTCCTGCTCACTGTAGACATTTACTAGCATCCCTGGCCTCTGCTCACTAGATGGAGTAGCACTCTCTCCCAGTTGTGAAAATAGAAAGTCTTTAGGAATGACTGAATCTCCCCTGGGGTAAAAGTTGCTACTGGTTGAGAACTGACAGTAGCTGACCCCCTGCAGACGGTGAGGCTCCCTCCGGCAGCTGGGAATAGCGGGTCCTGCAGGTCCCAGGTCCCGTGTGGACCTCCCACGTTGTTCCCTGTAACCTTTTGGTCGCCCCTCCTCCTCCACACACCGCTTTAACGGTTTCTTCGGGCGGCTATTGGGCTATTGATCAGTGTTAAGCCGAGTACTCATGGGTCACCCAGTGCTGTGCATTATAGCTGCCTTGGGCCTCTCGGCTCTGTCCCTTCCATTCAGGGAGAATGCCGTCCCTGTACTGGAACTGGAAACCTCTCTCAGCAGTCAACAAAGAGGCCTTCCTAGGGCCAACTTGGCTGGTTACCCATCTCTCAGACTTCTTTCTTCATTCCCTAATGTTCAGTGTCTTGAGAATCTTCGCTTCCTCTGTTTTGTCTTTTTAAAAATTTTAATTGTTTTAGTCAGGAGGGCAAAACCCATCCCGGTACTCAGTCTTGGCTGGAAAAGGAAGTGTTTTTTTTAAATTTTGTAAAGATTTAAATTATTTGAAAAGTGTCATATGACTAATCTCTCTTAACTTACCTATTTCCTACTTCATGTTCTCTATGTGGATTTTCTTAAAGGAGTGCAAATTTTTAAAAAAAATGAAAATAACTGAGTAGAACAAGGCCTTTGACACGGTCTGAAATATGTAACCTAGTTTGTTCCAAAAGTTACTTTGTTAGTAATTTTGGAAAGCAAGGTATTTGTGTACTTACACTGTCTTTATTATTCCTTAAAAGCACTCTCTCCTTCAAAACTTCACTATGTTATTAAATTTTTAAAGATGGGAGATACTGCATACAAAGCTCTTAGCCTCACAACTGGCACATAAAGTTTTTAAATCTATAAGGATCCATATTCACAGGGGTCAACTAATTTGCACAAAGCAAGCTTTGAGCTGCTGAAGAAAGATTTGAACCTGTGCGTGTCTGTTTCCAACATGAGCTGCATTACTAAACAGAATGTCAGAGCTCTCCACAGATGCAGACCTGTCACTGAGTATCCCATCATAAGTTATGTTTCCGTGTGGACTGTGCAGCCTGGGATGATGTAGAGAGAAGATGCAGGCACAGGACAGCAGTTGAACTCGAGGATATTTGTGAAGCCGCGTTTCGCCCCTGACAGTAAGACCTCGAGAGCTTCAGTTGTCACACTGTGTTCGGCAGAATTTGTGTGAATGCAAATAATGAGTTTAGGGTAATGGCAGTCCAGGCTGAGGGCATAACGCTTGTGATGTTAGGTAACAAGAACAAAGAAAGCAAAGCATGACTTTGTTGGAATCTAATTCTATAAAAGACTACATTTTATAAAATGCCAGAAATACTCTGCAGCATGAAGTTTTGCTGTAATTCCACACGTGGTACTGTGGATTTTTAAAAATTGTTTTCACAATTGATAACACGTATAAATTCTTAAGCAAAATTATTGGAATGCTAAAAGCTTTGTATGTATCTATTAGAAAAGTATATTCTTTATAATGTGATCTTCATTGATGTTTTGCAGACAGAAGCAACAGATTACCCACCTACATGAGAGGATAAGAGATAATGAATTACGGGCACAACATGCCATGTTAGGACATTATGTAAATTGCGAAGAGTCTTATGTGGCTGGTTTGCAGGTAAAGGATTTTGTAGTTGTTGTTTTAATAGTAAACCTTGTGCTAATAATAGACTTATCTTGTAAGATTAGGATATTTGAAATCAATTTTTGGATTAATCCATTCACTTGGTGTGGTGTTCATATTTATATATGTGATGAAAGGTGTCCAACCATGATAATCCATTTGTCCAGTTCACACCCCCTCTCCACCCACATGCAGGAACTACTGTTATCAGTCTCTGGTGCATCCTTCCAGAGCAGGTGCATATCACAAGCAGACGTAAATATATTTTGTTCTTCCGTGTTTGTGAAAAGCATCAGAATACATAGATTATCTGACATCTTTTTTTATTACAAAAATTATACAAGCTACGACGATTATTTCCATATTGTTCCATTGATAGCACAGCTACGTAAATTTTTTTTATTTTATAGAGATAGCATCTCCTTTATTTATCAAAATTTAGGTTGTTTCCAGTTTGGGGTTATTATGAATAATGCAACAAAAAATAACCTTTTATAAATATTATTTTGGTCAGATGCAGATATTTTTATAAATTAAATTTCCAGAAGTGAAATTTCTGGTCATTGCTTGAGCTAGTGATTTTTACAGATAATGGTCAAATTGCCATCCAGGAGAGCGGTGTGTAAGACTCCTCTCTCTCCTGCTTCACAACTCCTGGCCATACTTACAAAATGTGTTACCAGACTTTGGAAGTTCTGCTCTTCTAGTAGGTTTATGCAAAAGGCAGGAAGTAGTAACCTCTGGACGGTTTTAATGTGTGTTTTTCTTAAGAGTAATATTGAGCTTCTTTTTATGTATTTAGGACCCATATATGTTTCTTTTTCTGTGAATTGTCTTTTCATATCTGTTGCTTATTTTTTGTTACATTTTAGGCTTTTGCTTATTGTTTTTAGGACTCCTTTATATAGAAAATAAATAGACTTTTTGTCTGTAATTTGATTTGAAAATACATTTTCTAAATTTGTCATAATGTTTTTCTATTTTTATCATTGTTTCTTTTTCTTCCATGTGATTTTTTTTCTGATGATGTCTCATTCTAATGAATATTTTATAAACAAGTTTTATCCTTACAAAGGAGCCTATTTCAGGAAACAATGATTAAACATCCACTATGCTATTAATAAATTCTGATGTCATAAAAGTGAAATAGTTCTTGCCTTCATGTGTCTCAGAGTGTATAAAGGGAGAGACCATATAAAAAGACACGTTTATCTATTCCTTCTCAATTTATTTGCATTCACTATGGGTAAGACAATGTCTAGGCCCTAGGAATAGAAATGTGGTTTTATCTTTAAGGACAGTACAGCCTAATGGGTCTGGAAGGCCTTGTAACAAGGCTTATATGGCTGGAGGGGCTACTTTCCTTAATTATTACTCTTTTAAAAAACTGCTTTCCTTAAAACCTGTTTGCACTTTTTAATATAAACTTTATAGTTTGTTTATTTCCAAAATTTAAAAAATGGGCATTTTTTTATTGGGATCAAAGGAAAATATTTTGTCCTCTCTATTAAGATCTTTATTCTTGGATTTTAAGAAGTCTTTCTAAGTGTAATTTTTTTTCCCATTATATCTTCACATGTGTTTATAAATACCAATTGCACTGCTGTATTAAAATCAGAAAATATTGAAGACCAAATATCAGATTTACTTGAGGCAGAGGCATCTAACATGGAGATGATTCCAACTTGCTATTGGAATGTATAAGTACTTTTAGTTACTTACACATCATAATATGGTCTCATCTACAACTTCTGTCACATAAGAGCAAGACTTTATGGTGCAGTATGAGATTAACAGCATACACTTAATTGAAAATGGCATTTTTATGCTATATAAGTAGTATAATTTTGCTTGATAACAGTATTTTAGTAGAACCATTCAATTTCTCTTTAAATTTTGTCATTCTGAAAAAGGTTTTACTTTGATTATATAATTATTATTACATCACTTGAAAGCATGTAAAAAACTTGTTACTGCAAAGCATGTGTAAATGCTGAAAGATGAAGTGAATGGTCTTCTAACACAGCATCAGACCAGTAGAGGGCTCTCCAAGTCAGTCTGCAAGAACATAAAAATACCTAGAAAGGGTATGGAAAAAAGGCTTGCTAAAAATGTTAGAAGGATTTTGAATTGTGTGGAGAACTGAAATATTAAGAAGTATACTTTTAAAAGATAAGGGCAGTTCATAAAAGGGAATACAGGGAAAATATAAATGGGTATGATCAATAAATAAGATCAGCTGTTCTCAGTAGATACAGAGAACTGATAAAATGGCATGAGTTAGAAGAAACAACAGATGTGATCATATTTTTTAGCAAAGAAATTTTTAATTTACTTCTGTGAACAACTCGTTTATGCACAACATTGTGTATGTGTGTACATTTTCCTGATTTAGAGCTTGTTATTCCAATTCCATAGCACATTAGACACAGAAAATCATTCTTTACGCTGCAGTAAATAAAGCCAGTTAGTAAAATAATAACATTCTTTTATGAAATTATAGATAAAAAGCATGTTCTTATGAAATATCTTTTATTTGCCTATTAAAAACTTGAACTAATGTTGCAGTGAAGATGACCTTAGAAGTAGACATCTCTCAGTCTCATAGACAATGAATGAGAACCATGTCTTCATCCGAAAATCCAAAACTTTCTAGGTAGTTTTAATAGTAGAATAGAACCAAAGAGTAGTTTGTATTTACATTTGTACCCACATTTTCATCTGTAGTTAACAGGCCTTCATAGAAAAAATAAAATATGGAAGACTCTTTTCTCTTTTGTTAATTAAAGAAGAAAGAGATCTCTCCTTTCTGTATACATGTGTACCTTGGAAACACCAGCAGCTTTACTTTTATTTTACTTTATTGATACATGATTTTTTGTTTTGTTTCCTTTTTATTATTTTTATTTGCATTTATTTCATGTTTTTCCTGTTTCTTTTTCTTTAGCTATTTTTTTCTACCACTAAGTCCTTTGGTTCTAATGAACACTTAATAAATGAGTCACACCTTTACTAATGGGCCTGTTCAATAAAACATTAAACATCTAATATGTTAAATGCTGGGGCCATTAAAGTAAAGAATGACTTCTAGGCCAGACGTGGTGGCTCAAGCCTGTAATCCCAGCACTTTGGGACACCAAGGCAAGAGAATTGCCTGAACCCAGGGGCTTCAAGACCAGCCCAGGCAACTTGGTGGCCCAGGAAACTTGACAAGACTTCATCTCTACAATAAATCCAAAAAATTAGCCAGGCATGGTAGTGTGTGCCTGTAGTTCCAGCTAGTTGAACAGCTGAGGCAGAAGGATCGCCGGAGCCCAGCAGATAGATGCTGGAGTGACCGGTGAGAGTGCCACTGCCCTCTAGCCTGGGCGACAGAGACTCCAACTCCAAAAAAAAGGAATGGTTTCTACCTTCATGGATCTCAAAGCACATAGAGGGAGAGCATATCAAAAACATGTTGATAATTTAATAGCTTTTCATAAAAGCTATTTACCTTTACATTGGATACAGGGTACTTACTATTCAGGCTCTAGTAATATAAATATGAGTGAAGTTGGTTTTGCCCTCATGGAATGTGTAGCCTAACGGGGAACATAGAGGAGCAACAGATAGCTGCAATATGTTGGATGTACCCGAAGGGGTTATATATGGAGTGCTATGGGAACCCAGTCACGACCATTACCTAGTCTTCCAGAGGCCTTGCCGGGCTTCCTGCAGGAAGGGGTGATGAGCTAAATGAATGTAGTCAAGTGCGGGGGTGGAAGGAGAGCATTGAGGCACAGTACACAGCATGCGGAGAGACCCAGAGGAGTAAGGGGAATAATGCATTTGGAAACCTGCAGATTATTCTGTGTGGCTGAGGTGTAGCATGAAAGGAGGAAGGTGATAAGAGAAGTGGTTGGAAAGGGAAGCAAGGGCCAAGTGGTATCAGCCTGACCTGGGAAGTAAAGTGCCCTTCTGTCCAAAGTTTGCTTTGGAGTGGCCTGGTTTACACCGGTTGTACTATTACAGTTGTTAATAGCACCCTCTTTCACTGTTCAAAGCATCCTAGTTTGGTTACTCGGCATAATAGAGACTGGATTTAAGATAAGTGGTCTTAGAGCCTGGAAACCATCTCCATAGTCCAAAAGTTAAGTGAGCACTTGAACTTTAAAACTACGGTGGTCACAGTAGCAAGAAAACTGTCTCTTGAACATCTGGGTGACCAAGCATGGTAAAATGGCCAGACTTAGTGACTTATTGAATGTGGCAAGTGAGTGATTGATTGCCTAGTTTCAGAGGGGGACAATTGATGGGTTTATCGTGTCATTGAACACAATAGAGACCCCAACATCGGGAATAGGGTTGGAGGAGAAAAATGCTTTTACATTACAAACATTACAAATTTGGGGCTGTAATGAAGAATGGGCCCGATACTCGTGGGTGCAGCTCTGAGCCAGAGATAAGAGAGTTAGGTGGTGTTGGTCCGAGTGGGTGGTTGTTGGACCCATCAGGAGTATTTGTGCAGTAAGAGAACAACGGGATCCAGAACCGAAGACAGGCACCACCGTGTTTTAAAAGGTCTTAGAAGATCACCCCTGGCAAAGGAGACTGTGGAGAGCTGTCGCAGAAATGTAGGGAGAAAGGGTTTTCTCCACGTGAAGGGAAGTCGTGTGCAACCCCGAGCAGGCAGGTGAAGGCTGGAAAGATGTTGCCAAGTGTTAGAAAGTATGGCCTTCTGACCTCAGACCCTCCTCTTTCTGTGTGACTGATTTCGCACAGAGCTTCAACTACAGCTTGTCTTGCTACAAAACACATTCTGTGGTGCAAATCCGTTCATATTCAGTTGGTAAACAGGAGAATGATGTCAGTATAGTTTACGTTGTGTTGGTTCGTACAAGCCTTTTTATCTTCCAATGGTGTAAATGAAATTGGAATCTTTGGAAAGGAGAAAAGCTTAGGATCACCTGCCACCTTGGCAGCAGAGGCCTTTTCACACTTAATTAGCAGAAAGTCGTAACAGAGTACTCGTACCTGGGGTGCTCTTCCCTTGGGAATACACGTCCTCCCTTGATGACTGTCAGCTGACAGCAGATTATGTGGTCTCCTGCCTAATTTAGGCAAGGCAGTCCCTGTGTCACAGAGTTCCACCTTTGTCATCTCCACACCCATCAGATGTGCTATAATTAAAGTGACAGCAGCATTTTGACTGTGTGGGTGGGTATATGTATTTTTTTTTTTTTTTGAGTTGGAGTCTCACTCTGTCGCCCAGACTGGAGTGCAGTGGCTGCTCCCAGCCACCGCAGTCTCGACCCGCTGGGCTCCGGTGATCCTTCCACCTCAACCTTCTGAGTAGCCGGAATTACAGGCGCGCGCTACCACACCCGGCTGATTTTTTTGTTTATTGTAGAGATGAGGTCTCACTGCCCAAGCGGGTTTCGAACCCACGGGCTCAGGCAATCCTCTCACCTCAGCCTCCCAAAGGCGCGGGATGACAGGCTGAGCCACCGACCCCGGCTAATGTGGTTTTTAAGTATAACCTATTACTGCCTGCCTGCATGTCCAGGTTACCTCCGCAGTCATTGTTTGCATTAATGCTCTAGTTTAAAGTTACATTGGTTTGAATGGACTATTTCTAATCCTTTTTGTCCCATAATGCCTTCCTCCTTTTTTTTTGAGTTGGAGTCTCACTCCATCGCCCGGGCTGGAGTGCAATGGCACACTCACAGCCACCCCAGCGTTGACCTGCTGGACGCCGGCAATCCTTCTGCTTCAGCCTTCCAAGTAACTGGAACTACAGGCATGCACCACCCACACCCAACTAATTTTTTGATTTATTGTAGAGGTGAGGTCTCGCCAAGCTGCCCAGGTTGGTCTCCAACCCGTAGGCTAAAGCAATCCTCTCGCCTCAACTTCCCAAAGTGCTGAGATTACAGGCTTGAGCCGCCGCGCCCAGCCCAGTTAATTTTTTTTTTTTGAGTTGGAGTTTCAGTCTGTCTCCCAGGCCAGAGCGCAGTGGCATGCTCACGGCCACCCCAGCGTCGACCTGCTGGACTCAGTCGATCCTTCCGCCTCAGCCTCCCAAGTAGCCAGTACTACAGGGCGTGCGCTATCATGCCTGGCTAATTTTTTTATTTATTGTAGACCACTCGCCTTTGCCTCCAAGTGCTGGGATGACAACTGAGCCACCAAGCCCAGCCATCCCTCTTATTTTTGTGCATGATTTTCCAATGATTTTTTAGGAATGTGCATGTTACATTTTAATAAAACATCTGTGTTAACTTTTTAAAAACTGACAAACTTTGTTTTTTAGAGCAGTTTTGCGTTCACAGCAAAATGGAGTGTAATGTACAGAGATTTCTCATATCCCCCAAGTCCCCACATATGTACAATTTCCTCTACTTTTAATATCCTGTACCTTAGGGTATGTTTATTATAGTCAGTGAACCTATGATACATCATTATTGCCCGAATCCCCTAATATAGGGTTCACTTTTGATATTGTACATTCCATGAATTTTAAAAAATTAATGATGACGTGCCCACCATATATAGAATCATATAACAATATAGATTATACATTGGGACATAGCCACCATTATTGTATCATGCAGAGTAGCTTCGCTGCCCTAAGAATCCCCTGTGCTCCACCCATTCAAACCATTGAGCACCTGGCAGCCACTGATCTTTTTATTATCTCTTTAGTTTTGGCTTTTCTAGAATGTCGTACAATTGGCACTGTACAGTACATCCTATTCAGACCGCTTTCATACTAGCTTCTTTCACTTAGTAATATGCCTTTAAGTTTCCTCTATATCTCTTCATGACTTGATAGTGTATTTCTTTTTAGTACTGAGTGATGTTCCACTGTCTGGAGATCTGTCACGGTTTATCCATTCACCTATTGAAGGATATCTTGGTTGTTTCCAAGTATTGGCAGTTATGAGTAAAGCTGCAGTAGTGTTACAGGGAAAACCAAAGGTGGGGTTTGTTCTACTCTCTACTCACCACACAGTACAGTACTTGTGACGCAAGATGTGTTTGGTTTGTTTCCTCACATACCAATCAATCAATTTTTTAGATTCTCAGCAGATACCAGCTGAGTGTCTGTCCTCCAATGTAATCTGGCACTGTATGCACAGATAATGTCAGGTCTCACAGATTGTGGCCTCAGTCTCAAAAGACCCTTCCCCAACTTCAGATGCCAGTTGCAAGCCCCAAGTCCACCTGTGCTTCTCACCAACTGGCTATACATCAGGGTTCCCATGGCCTCTTTGGGTTTGATGAGTGTGCTAGAACTCAAAACATTTTACTTACACTTACCTAGTTGTCATAAGGATATCAGAAAGGATACAGATGAACATCCAGGTGGAAGAGATGCACAGGACGAGTTGTGGGAGAAGGGATGCAGAGCCTCCATGTCCTCTCCAGGCACACCACCTTCCAGGACACTCTGTGTGTTCCATGTTTTAGGAGTTCCCTGGACCTGATTCTTTGAGGTTTTTCGTTACGTAGGCATGATTGATTATTAAAGCGTTGGCCACTGGTGAGCAAGTGAGTCTTCAGCCCGTCTCCCCTCCCCCCAAGGTTAGAGGCAGGGCTAAAAGTTCTCACCCTCTGATCATACTCCAACTTTCTGGTGGTCACCGGTTATCTTTTTATCATAAAAAAGACACTGTTATCACTCCAGAGATTCCAAGAATTTGGGGAAATGTATATCAAGAAACAGGGGTGAAGAACCAAATTTCAGAACACTACGGCTGCTATAAACATCTCTGTGCAGGTTTTTATGTGGACATAAGTTTTCAGCTCCTTTGTATAAACACCACAGAGCACACTTGCTGGATTCTTTGGTAGGAATCTATTTAGTTTTGTAAGAAACGGGTGCTGTCTTCCAAAGTAGCGGTGTCATTTTGCATTCCCAACAGCAGGATGAGAATTTTGGTTGCTCCACATCCTCACCAGCATGTAGTGGTGTCAGTGTTTTGGATTTGGGCCATTATGATATGTGTATAGTGGCACATGCAATTCCCTGGTGACATGTAATGTGGCATGTCTTTTCATGTGCTTGCTTGCAACTTGTGTATCTTCCCTAGGTGTCTGTTTAGACCTTTGCCCATTTATTTTATTTTTTATTATTATTTCAGTAGCTTTGGGGGTACAAGTAGTTTTGGGCTTTAAGTGCACCCAGCACCCCCACCTGGGCATTTTGTGCCCAGTGAGTGATTTTTTGACCCTCCTCTCCCTTTTGAGTCTCCAGTGTCCATTTCTAGTGTAATTCTACTGTGGTCTGAGAGTAGACTTTGGTTTATTTCTTATCTTACACATGTGTTAAAGTGTGTGTTATGGCTCAGAATGTTGTCTTGGTGAATGTTTCAGGTGAGCTTGAGAAGAAGGTGTAAGGCTGTTTGGGGATGAGAGCGGTTTATGGGTATCAATTACATTGAGTTGATTGATGCAGCTGTTGAGCTCAACTATGCCCTTACTGATTTTCTACCTGTTGGAGCTATTCATTTCTGATAGAAGGTTGCTGAAATCTCCAACTAGTGTGGTAGATTTATCTGTTTCTCCTTGCCTCCTATCTCCTTTTAGTCTTGCGTATTTTGATGCTCTTTTGCTAAATGATGCACCTTAAAGATTGTTATGTCTTCTTAGAATGTTGTCCCTTTCGCCATTATGTAATGCTTCTCTTTAACACTCTTTACTGCTCTGAAGCCTGCTCTTTCTGAAGTTTATATAGCTACTCCTGCTTTCTTCTGAGTAGTGTTAATATATCTTCTCTTTTACTTTTCATCCATAGATGTCTTTATAGCTAATGTGGGTTTCTGGTAGAGAATGTATAGTTGGGTTTTGTTTTTTGATCCTTTCTGACAACCTTTGTGCTTTAATAGGTGCATGTAGACCATTGTTGTTCAGGGTGATTATAGATATCGTTGGGTTAATATCGGCAATATTTGTTAATGCTTTCTATTTTTTGACTTTGTTTTTTTTTGTCTTCTATCCTTTTTCTGTCTTTTGTCATAATCGAGCATTTAATATGAATCTTTTTTTTCTTTTTATCACATCAATTACACTTTAAAAAAAATTTTTTTAGTGGTTGACCTAGAATAGAATTTGCATATACATTTTTTACTAATCCAAGAACTCTGTACCACTTCACAGGTAGTGCAAGTACCATATACTAACAAAACACTCCTAAATCTTCCATCTTCCTTCCCATCCTTTTTGTCATTGTTGTCAGCCATTTCACTTACAGCTAGACATACCTAAGCATGTATTATACGTACATACATACATACATACGCATATACACACGCACAAGCATACATAATCAAATACATTGTTACCATTACTATTTTTAACAAGTGTTACTTGTTAGATCAATTAAGAATAAGAAAAACAGAGAGTTTTTAATTTTACTTTCACTTACTCTTTATTCCTTCTCCAGCTCTCTTCCTTCCTTTATATAGATCTGAGCTTCTGACCTTTATCATTTCCTTTCTCTCTGAAGAACTTTTTAACATTTATTGCAAGGCAGGCCCACCACTGTCAACAAAATCCTTCTTTCACATTTGAAGAATAGTTTCACAGGGCACAGAGTTCTAGATAGGTGGTTTTAGCCTCGTAGCACATGAACTCTCTCCTTGTTTTCATAGTTCCTGAGGAGAAGTTGGATGTAATTCTTATCTTTGTTTCTCTGTAATTCCCCCCTGCCCCCCACTCTGGCTTCTTTCAGGATTTTTTCTTTAATCTTTGATTATTTTGGTGTTTAAATATAATATGCCTAAGTGTAGTTTTTTTGGCATTCGCCTTGCTTGGTGTTTTCTGACCTTCTTGGATCTGTGGTATGATGTCTAACCTTAATTTTGGGAAGTTCTTGGTCATTATTGCTTCAAATTATAGCTTCTATTCCTTTCTCTCTTTCTTCTCTTGGTATTCCCATTACATGTATTTATAATACTTTTTATAGTTGTTCCACAGTTCTTGGATATATATATTTTTTTTAAGTCTTTTTCTCTTTGTTTTTCAGTTTTGGAAGTTTCTATTGTCAGATCCTTAAGCTCATGGATTCTTTCCTGAGCCAGATTGTCTAATGAGGCATTCCTCATATCTTTATGTTTTCAGTCGTTAGAAATATTTTTGTATTCTTTGTTAGGCTTTCTATCTGTGCGCTTATCTGTCTGTTATTGCATGTTGTCTGCATTTTATATTAAAATCATATTAACCAAAGTCTTAAAAAATTCCTCGTCTGATAATGTCAGCATCCTTGCCATGTCTGACTCTCTGTGTCCGGTGGTTGTTGAGTCTCTTTCTTCAGACTCTGTTTTCTGCCTTTTTGTTTGACTTGTAATTTTTCATTGGAAGTAGATATAACGTCCTAGGCTAAGTAAGGGTGATAAATAGGCCTTAAGTGTAAGGTATGGTAAAGTATGGGAGACAGGAAGCATTCTCTAGTCCCATGATTCAGTTCTCAGTCTTTTGGTGAGTTTGTTCCTATGGCTTGTGGACTTCACGGTTTTCTCCGTTTTTTTCTTTCCCCGCCCTTAAGTGGGACAGGATGACAGGAGGGGGTGGCAGGAGTTGGAATTTCCCTTCCTCCACATGGAAGGCTGGAGCAGGTTTGACTTCCGCATCTTCTTGCGTGTGGAAGGCTGGAATAGGGAACGCCCCCTCCCCCAGCGTTAATCTTCCCTAGGGGAGGCTCTGGTAGAGCACACACAACAGTTTGGGCTCCAGCAGTGGCTGCTTCTGAGAGCCGGTGTTTCTAAGGACAGAATGCTCTGGCGTTTACAAATGGTCCCTTTTCTCCTCCCCCCGTCAGGAACAAGGGATTTTCCTCTGATGTTCGCTGTGAGGATCGCGCTGCTCTCCTGGAGGTGAAACTCTCTGAAGTGGGGGGGCCGCCCTGGGATGGGGTCCCTGTGGCGTGCTTGCTTTTCAGATTTGTCCCCTCCACGCTTTCAGCAAATCGTCGGTTACGGCTCAGGGTTTCCTACCCTGTTACTAGTTGGTTTGAGTGTTCTGCTTGTGGGTTTCTTGTCAAGGTTCCTGCTTTCCTCCCTCTCTCTCTCTCTCTCTCTCCCCCTCTCTCCCTCTCTCCCTCTCCCCCCCCACCTCTGGAGGCAGCAGTTTGTGCTGTGACCTCACTTCTCTGAGAGATTTTAGAAGAGTTGTGGATAGCTCAGTATTTTCGAATTTCCATTTTTTGTTGGGACCGAGTGGCTACTTCTAGTCTCCTTATGTGCCATCCTGGAAACCACTAGTCCTTGTTAACGTTTCACGGTTCCAGGCCATTTTCCTGAGCTTTGGGTCTACTTCTCTGACTGTTGGCTGTTTGTCCCTCTTTTGCATGTTCATCTGGAATTATGACACCAGTAGGCTTAAGCCTGTTATTCCAAAGAGCCCACTGACCTCTGCTGCGAATGTAGTCTTCCATGTTGTTCAGAGTCTCAAACCTTGCTATTCTTTAGTATTCGTTGTCCGTTCACGTCTTTAAACAGCCATTTTCTCTAAATCGCCTCACTCTGCTTCCAGAGTTTCTTTCATCTTCAGTTCTATTTCAGCTAAATCGGTTGGAATGGCTTCTTGAAGTGATGCATCCATATCTATTCCCAGTGTTCATCCTGTCTGCTGCTTCCAGTTTTGTCACTTTTGTTCTAGCACTGCCTTGTTCTTTTCCCGCTTGTCTCTTTCACCAAAACACAATGACGGTCTAGGTATTAGGCAAAATACCATGAATGCAGAGCCGAGTTCACAGTCTTCTCAAATCATGTTGTCAGGGAGCCCGCTACTCTCTGTCTGTGTTGCCCACCCCCAGAGGAGGGCGTGGCAAGCATGCCAGTGCTCCTGCAGACCCACATTCCTGGGAGGTGGCAAAAAGCACCTTTCCCCTTTCTCCTGTGCACTCCCAGCAAGCGACTCCAGAGAACACATAAATCGCCTTCAGGCTGCAACAATCAGCCTAGCAGCGGAAGCCCCCATCTGCTCCCTTTTCGTGGCAGTCACCGGCCTGCGTGACTTTTGTATCCATGCAATCACAAGTCTGTGATCCGTGTGGCTTCTGCGTATAACAACACGTGTGATGTAATAAGGCATGATGTCTTGGGCCCTGCTAATGCCCTTTGCTCTGTGGCAGGCTTGATGAACGCTTCTGCCGGGTGTTACTTACAAAAAGCCGTGAGATTCCTCTGGTAACTGGCGCCAGGAAACGTGGACCCGAACAGGTCATTATGGACAAATGCGGCTATGACTTAGGTTCTGTACAGTGCTCTGCTAGTCACGTAGCCAGTGTTATCGGTACCAACTACCAAGAACTTACAAAAGCGGACTGTAGAGCTCGAAGGGTGGGCAGAGCCACTTTAAGGAGGCCAAAAGCCCACTCTGCTTCCCGGATTCGAATTCAGAAACAAAACTTTCTACCAGCTCCCTACCCCTTTGATTTATTGGTATCAGGGGAGAGCAGCCCAGCGTTCCTCGGCCCATAACAATGTTACTTTTTTCCCTGGAAAATCATCCCAGTCTTCCCATTTCCTATGAACTGAAGTTGAACTCCGAACCTTGGAATTCTACAATAAGGTTGAAACCCAGGCTTTAAAATCTTCCCTTTTATTTCCCCCTCTCATGACCGCTGAACATAATGTGATACTCTCTGCATATATTTTTTTATCTTTATTTAAATGTTCTTTCTAAAATGCCTTTCTTACTTTCTTCATTCTGCCAGAATCTTTCTTTTTTTCAAAATGTCTGAAAAGCCACTTCCCCAGCAAAGCCTTTTTTCTCATTCTCTCTCTGTGTCTTCATTTTCCTCCCCCAACCCAAGGCTTTGTACTTAACAGGCCTCTCTTTGGCTATTATATTGTGTCTTATATTATAGTTCTCCAAGGGCTCCTCTCATGCCTCTGATTAAAATGTGAGTCTGTAAAGGCAGTGCCTGAGTCTGCCATCTTTGAAATGCCCTGCACATGGTAAACACGATTTATGTAATTATTGAATTGCATGGCTGCCTTTTGGGAAAGTATCAGTTCTTTACGGCCTAGTTCAAGTTCACTTCTGTTAACACTTTCCCATAGCTCCGACACCTACAGCCGCCTTAGCACTTAGTTTTCATTGTCTTTTTTGGGTCTTCCTTGTGTGCGGCAAACTGATGAGACCTTGTTTTAGTTACTGTAGAGTCCCCAGTGCCCAGTACGGTACCTAACATATGAGCTTGGTAACTATTTGTTGAGTAAGTAGAAAAATAATCTCTTTATCTTTACTATGCTTTGTTGTCTCTTACAGCATTTATCACATTCTGATTTGTTTGATGGAATATTTGTATTTCCTGCCCTCTCCTTCTGGGTTTTAACCCTGTACAGGGAAGAGGGAGGAGGAATATCTTCTCCTTTAAAAGAATTTTCTTCAAAGCCTTCTCATAGAAGCAATACTGTATTTATTCATTACTTTGTGAGCACTTTTGTCAGGTATTGTGCTAAGCAATAGCACCTTAAAGTTGTACAAAAAGTCCCTTGTTTCATGGACCTTACTTTTTAGTTAGGAAAACATTCTGTTAATGCTTATTGAATTTAATATTAACTGGAAATGGCTGCCTGTGAAGGAAGCTTTTCTTTAGTTTTTATTTATTTTCCTAGGACTTTGACTTTTATATAATAAATAAAGTACTATTTATATTTTGAAGTATACTGTTAAGCCAAATAGTAGCTACCTTTCATTAACTTTGTGACATGTGCTAGCAACTTTACATACTTTATCTCTGTTCTTCAAAAAACACTCAAAGTAGGCTTTATTATTTCTGTTTTATAGATAAGAGAACCAGGGCTTAGAGATGGTAAGTAATTTGTTTTAGTCATGGTACATAATTAATCAGAAGCAGGAGAGCTGGGACTGAAGTCATGGCCTGTCTGTGGCTAAGGCCTGTATGTGCTCTTGTACCGTCCCTCATTTCAAATTTCTTTCCGTTTGTCCAAGACAAGCGAGCTTTTAACACCTTACCTGCTGTTTTTCTTTGCCAATAGCCACAGTATGAGAACACTTCACTCCACACTCCATTTTCAGAGGAGGCAGTGTCTCAATCCCAGCAAGAGGAACTTGAGCAAAAGCTTGCATCAACTGAGAAAGAGGTTTTGCAGCTCAATGAGTTTCTCAAACAGAAAATAAGCCAATTTAGTGACGAGAAGAAGAAACTGGAGGAAAAGGTAGGCATTTTTAATACAGTTGTATTTAAGCCAGCAGCATTTCTTTAATATATAATCATTTGTCTATCATTTGCCCTGTGCCAGGTGTCATATCAGGCTATATATACATTTATGTTGAAATGATTAATATTGTAGTAATTTTTGAGAAACCCTCTGCTATTAAAACTCACTCCTCTATTTTATATTTTTCTAATCTTTCTAATCAATAGTGAAATCTTTTTAAAGTCAGTTGTCTGCACCAATAACAGTTCTTCTTCTCCTTATTGAATCTATCATTCTATTTTTTCTGTTATATACACTTGTGAAAGTTGCCTTATTTCTATATAACGTCTGGCAAGCAGCTTTCTTTTTGTCAATAAATGTTCGTTTAAAGTTATTTAGCAGCTGAGTAGCATTCTGTGTGACTGTCCCCCTTTACTGGACAGTGAGGTTAGGACTGAGTTTTTTCTTTTAATTTTGGATTTGGGGGATACACGTGCAGGTTTGCTGCATGAGTATATCGTGTAGGGGTGGGAGTTGGGTCTCCGGTGGCCCATTCCCTGGCGTGAGCCTCGCACCTCATAGGCGATTCCGGAATCCTTCCCCGCCTCCCCGACCCTCCCCTTGTTGGTGTCCCTAGTGTTTCTTATTTCCATTTTTATGACCATTTCCTCCCGCATGAGAGTGAGAACATGCGGTGTTTGGCTTTCTGTTTTGGAGTCAGTCCACTTAGGATGGTGATCTCCAGCTTCATCCATGTTGCCGCAGAGGGCGTGCTTTCACTCTTTTTTATGGCTGTGTGTATTTCATGGCATATATAACCACATTTTCTTTATCCAGCCGATTGTTGATGGGTACTCAGGTTCATTTAATGATTTTGCTATTGTCAATAATGCTGCGATGAGCGTATGAGTACAGGTATCTGTTTAATATATTGATTTATTTTCCTTTGGGTATATATCCCATGCAGTGGGATCGCGGGGTCAAATAGTAATTCGATTTTTAGTTATTGAGAAATCCCATACTGTTTTCTGTGGAGGCTGAACTTCTCGGCAACTGTACCACAGCTGTTGTCCTTTGACTTTCTAGTGATAGCCCTTCTGACTGTGTGAGGTGATGTCTCATTGTGGTTTTAATTTGCATTTCTCTGCTTATTAGCAATGTTGAGCATTTTCTCATACTTGTTGGCCACTTGTGTATCTTTGAGAAGTGTCTGTTCTCGTCCTTTGCCCGTCTTTTTTTTTCTTATTTATTTATTTATTTTGAAGATGTGGGGTACAATTCAGGGTTAGGTATACAAATGGTCATTGGTCATTATGCCAGTACCCTTGTTGATGAGGTGTGCCCCCACCCCGGCAGTTTCCCACACTGCCAATCCGTTTCTTATAGTGTTATGATAATTGTTCAAGGTCCGCTTATGAGTGAAAACATGTGTTACTCAGTTCTTTGTGTTTCTGTGATAGATCACTCAGTATTATAGACTCTAAGTCCACGCAAGTTGCTGTGAAGTTCATAATGTTGTTCTTTATGGCTGCATAATATTCCATCATGTATATATATTTGCCCACTTTTTGATGGTATTCTTTGTTTTTTTGTGTGTTGATTTGTTTGAGTTTCTTGTAGATTCTGAGTATTACTCCTTTGAGGTGTAACTTGCAAATATTTTCTCCCATTCAGTAGGTTTTCTGTTCACTATTGATTATTTCTTTTGCTGTGCAAAAGCTTTTTAGTTTAAGTCTGATTTGTCTATTTTAGCTTTTGTTTCAATTGCTTTTGGGGTCTTTGCCATAAATTCTTTGACTAGGCCATGTCCAGAAGAGTGTGCCGTAGGTTTGTTTTTTTTTTTTTTTTAAAGCTTCAGGTCTTACATTTAAATCTTGGGTTAATTTTTGTATATGCTGAGACACAGGAGGTCCAGTTTCATTCTTCTGCATATGGCTAGCCAGTTTTCCCAACATTATTTGTTAAATAGGGTGTCCTTCCCTATTGTTTATTTTTGTCAGCTTTGTCAAAGATCTTGCTTTCAGTAATGTGGCTTTTATATCTAGGTTCTCTGTTCTGCTCCATTGGTCAATCTGTACCATGCTGTTTTAGTTACTGTTGCCTTATAGTATAATTTGAAGTCAAACAACGTGATGCTTCTGTGGTTGTTCTTTTTGCTTAGAATTACTTTGATTATTTGGGCTCTTTTTTGATTCCATATAAACTTAAAAATTATTTTTTTCTACTTCTGTGAAGAATGAAGTTGGTATTTTTATTGAGATTGCATTGACTCTGTAGATTGGTTTGGGCAGTATGGTCATTTTAGCAATATTGATTCTTTCAATCCATGAACATGGGATGCTTTTCCATTTGTTTATGTTGTCTATGATTTCTTTCATCTGTGCTTTGTAGTTCTTCTTTTAGAGATCTTTCTTTCACTTTCTTGTTCTTTGACTTTCTAATAATAGCTATTCTGACTGTGTGAGGTGATAGCTCATTGTGGTTTAAATTTGTATTTCTCCAATGATTAGTGATGTTGAGCTGTATTCTTAGGTATCTTATTGTTTTTCTTACTAGTATGAATGAGATTGAGCTCTTGATTTGGCTCTCAGCTTGAGCGTTGCTGGTGTATAGGAATACTACTGATTTTTATATGTTGATTCTGTATCTTGAGACTTTACTGAAGTTATTTATCAGATCTAGAAACTTCTTGGAGCATTATATAGGTAAACAGTCATGTCATCTGTGAATAGGGATAGTTTGATTTCCTGCTTGCCAGTTTGGATACCTTTTATTTCTTTTTCTTGCTGGATTGTTCTTCCTAGGACTTCCAGTACTATATTGAATAAGAGTGGTGAGAGTGGACATCCCTGTCATGTTCCTATTCTGAGGGGGAATGTTTTCAACTTTCTCAGTGAAGTAAGATGTTGGCTGTTGGTTTGTCATATATCAGTCTTTTATTTTGAGATTTGTTCCTTCAATGCCCAGGGTTTTTTTTTTAAGGAGTTTTTTAATGAAGGATGTTGGCCATTGTTGAATACCTTCTCTGTATCTATTGAAATGATCACATGGCTTTTATTAATTGCTTTTATTTATGTGACGGACTATGTTTATTGATTTGCAGATATTGAACCATCCGTGCATCCCTGGAATAAAACCCACTTAGTTGTAGCAAATAGTTGTTTTGGTTTGCTAGTATTTTGTTAAGAATTTTAGTATTGGGCAACCCCCTCATATCCCCTCCTGCTGTGGGAGCTTTTCTGCCCTCTTACTACATCATGCTTTTTCACTTTCTGGCTGTCTGTGTCCCTCGTTCTTCTTGGGCACAAGACAAGAATCCCAACAACAACAAAAAAGAATTTTAGCATCTATATTCATCAGGGAACAAGGCCTGTAGTTTTCTTTTTTGTTGTGTCCTTGCCTTATTTTGGTGTTGGTGTGATACTGATTTCTTAGAATTAGTTAGGGAAGAGTCCCTTCTCCTGAATTTTATGGAATAATTTCAGTAGAATTGATTCCAGCTCTTCTTTGTATGTCTGATAAAATTTGACTGTGAATCTGTCTGGCCCTGGACTTTTTTTGTTGGGAGATTTTTTTTATTACTGATTCAATTTCATTGCTCATTATTTGTCTATTTAGAGTACATATTTCTTCCTGTTTCAGTCTTGGGCGGTTGTATGTTTCCAGGAATTTATCCATTTTCTCTGGATTTTTCAGTTTGTTTTCATAGAGGTATTCATACTAGTCACTGATTATCTTTTTTATTTTTTTATTTTTTAAGTAGGAATTTATTAGATCGGAAAGCCCCTGGCAGCAGGAGGGGTCCCCAAAGAGGGTTACCCTGATAATCTTTTTGATTTCTGTGGTATTGGTTGTTGTGTCACCTCTGTCATTTCTGATTAAATTTATTTGAGTTTGCTCTCCTTTCTTGGTTAGTCTTCCTAGCAGTCTGTCAGTTTCGTTTATCCTTTCAGAAAACAACTTTTTGGTTGATTGATCCTTTGTATTTTTTTTCCGTCTCAATGTCATTAAGTTTTGTTCTGATCAAAGTTGTCAAACTCTCACCCTCCTGCATTGTTCTGCTGATTTCTTTGTGTTGGTTATCAGTTTAATCTTGCATCTGATTGCGCTCCTTTATCATCAATATTCTGGATTCGTTATCTGAAATTTTAGGGATTTCATTGTGGTTAGGTACTGTTGTTGAAGAATTGGTGAGCCCTTTTGGAGAGGTAACACCTTTTTTTAAATACTTTCAGTGTTGTTTCTCAGGCTTTTTTCCTCAACTGGATGCACTATGGTAGCGAATCTGTATGAGTTCCTTTGATGTAGGTGGCTCGTGTGTATAGGCTTTCCCCGGTGTTGGCTGTGATCGTGATGTGGTGAGGGTGCGGGCTGACCTCTTGCTGCGAGGGTGGTGGGGTTTCGGGAGGCCTCATTTGCTCCTTGGTGGCCCGTGCCCTGTCGGCAAATTGTCTGTCGCGACGTGCTGTTCAGCCTCCAGCCAGCAGGGGGCGCCGGTGGGCAGAGCAGGCTGCGTGAACGCGGACGATGTCTGCTCGGCCCTCGTTTGCTGGCGGAAGAGCCCGGTGGGCTGTGCTCCAGGCTGGCCGCGGAGAGAGGCGGCCCGCGGGGCGGGGCGGGGCGGACCGG
>NW_007252880.1:279400-310974 GCF_000164805.1 Carlito syrichta
CCTCCTCCTCCTCCTCCTCGGGGTCGCCGGCGGGTCCGCGCCAGCCACTCGCCGGAGGCCCGGACTGCAAACCGGCCAGGCCGTCGGGCTCGCTGTCAGTGCAAGCCCCGGCCGCCAGGCTCTCCCGCTGCTTGGGTGCCGGCCCAGAGCGCTGGAGTGGGCCCGGCGGGGCGCTGCCGGGAGGGCCAGGAGGGCCGGCCGCGTGCTGCAGCTGCTTGAGGGTCGGGGCAAGGTGGGCGCCGGGGGGCGGCCTGCGGGGACCGATCCGGGCGGAAGACCCGCCCCCAGCCGCCCCTCTGTTCCGAGCCGGAGGACCCCTTGCTCCCCGCCTCGGCGCCGGTCGCCTGGTCTCCGGGCGGAAACCCGGGTCACTGCGGAGAGTCGGCCCGCACCCAGCGTGGCGTCTTGCCCAGCGACCGCACTGGGCAGCAGGCCTTCTCCCGAGGCGGCTCCCGGGCAGGGAGGAACACGGTGTTCTCCCAGGGCCGGAGGGACGCGGATCCCGGTTGGAAGGGCCATCCCGGAGGCCGTTTCCAGGAGTGCGGTGGCACACTCAGGGCCACCGGTGGCCTCGACCTGCTGGGCTCAGGTGATCCTTCTGCCTCAGACTTCCAAGTAGCTGGAACTACAGGTGCACGCTACCATGCCCGGCTTATTTTTTAAATTTTCTATAGGGCGAGGTCTCACCAAGTTGCCCAGACTGGTCTCGAACCCCTGGTCTCAGGCAGTCCTCTAGCCTCAGCCTCCCAAAGTGCTGGGATTACAGGCTTGAACCACTGCCCCCGCTAGGGTTTTCTGTGTATAAAATCATGTCATCTGCAAACAGAGACCATTTTACTTCCTTTCCAGTTTGGATGTCTTTTGTTTCTTTCTCTTGTCTGATTGCTCTGGCAAGGACTTCCAGTACCATGTTTAATAGGAGAGGCAAGAGTGGGTATCCTTGCCTTGTTCCGGATCTTGGCAGGAAATCTTCCTGCTTTTTACCATTGAATATAATGCTAACTGTGGGCTTTTTACTAATGGCATTTTTATTGTGTCAAGGTATTCTTTCTATACCTAATTTGTTGACAACTTTTATCATGAAAGGATGTTGAGTTTTGTCAAATGCTTTTTCTGCTCTGTTGAGACGAATATATCATTTTTAGCCTTTATTCTGTTAATGTGGTATATCACATTGATTGATTTGCTTATGTTAAATCATTCTTGCATCTCAGAGATAAATACTACTTAGTTAGATGGTACATGATCCTTTTAATGCATTGTTGAATTTGGTTTTCTAGTATTTTGCTGAGGATTTTTGCATATTTGTCAGGTGGCCTGTAGTTTTTTTCTTTTTTCTTTTTCTTTTCTGTAGTAGTATCTTTATTTGGCTTTGGTATTAGGGTGATGTTGGCCTCATAGAATGAGTTTAAAAGTGTTCCTTCTTACTTTTTGGAAGAGTTTAAGAATTGGTGTTTGGTAGAATTAACTGGTGGAGCCATTTGGACCTGGGCTTTCTTTGTTGGGAGTATTTTGGTTGCTGCTTCAGTCTCCTCGTTTGTTATTGGTCTACTCAGGCTTCCTCTTTCTTTTTTGATTCAGCCTTAGTATGTCACATTATTCCAGGAATTATCCATTAGGGTTGTTCAGTTGCTGGTATATAATTGTTCATTTGTGTCTTTCATTTAGTTCTGTGTGATTCTTTTTATTTCTATAGCATCAGTTGAAATAACACTTCTCTTAATTTTATTTTTAAATGTATTATTTCAGTAGCTTTAGGGGGTACAAATAGTTTGGTCACAAGGATGCATTGTATGGCAGCAAAGAAGTCTGGGCTTTACGTGTACATACCACCCCCACCTGTGCATGTTGTACCTGGTAAGTGATTTTTTTTATCCCACCATCCCTTCCCACTTGCCCCCTCTGAGTCTTTAGTGTCCATTATGTCATTCGCTGTGTCTTTGCAGGTCCTTAGTTTAGCGCCCAGTTTTAAAGTACACGTGGTGTTTGGTCTTTGTTCACTTAGGATGATGTTCTCCAGTTCCATTCAAGTTACTCAAAAGACATTGTTTCAGTCTTTTTAAAAAAGTAGCTCAATAGTATTCTATTGAACGTGTGTGTGTGTGTGTGTGTGTGTGTGTGTGTGTGTCTCCCCATATTTGTGTTATCCAGTGATCAGTTGATGGGCATTTAGGTTGATTTCACATCTTTGCAATTGTGAATTGTGCTGCAATAAACATCCAAGTGCAGGTGTCTTTTTTGTATAATGGTCTGTGTTCCTTTGGGCAGGTACTTAGCACTGAGATTGCTAGTTTGATTGGTAGATCTACTTTCAGTTCTTTGAGAAGTCTGTATACTGATTTCTGCAGAGGTTGTACTAATTTGCACCCCCACCAACGGTGTATAAGTGTTTCCTTTTCACCACATCCTCACCAACATTATTGTTTTTGATTTTTTGTTAATGGCCATTCTGATTGATGTAAGGTGGTATTAATTTTCATTTCTCTGATGATTAGTAATGCTGAGCATTTTTTTTTCCCATAGGTTTGTTGGCCATTTGTAGATCTTCTTTTGAGAAATGTCTGTTCATGTCATTTGCCTACTTTTTAGTGGAGTTGTTTTTTTCATGTTGATCCGCTTGAATTCTTTGTAGATTCTGGATGTTTTAGTCCTTCCAAAAAAACAACTCTTCGTTTTATCTTTTTTTTTCTTTCTATTGTGCTTATATTGTTTGTTTTTGTTCTAATTTTTATTATTTCCTTTGTTGTGCTAATTTGTGTTTTTATTTTCTTGAGGTATATAGATAGGTTATTTAATTGAAATCTTCTTTATTAATACAACCATCTGTCATTATAAACTTCCTTCTTATTGTTTTTGTTGCATCTCTTAAGTTTTGGTATATTGTGCTTTTTTTATTTGTCTGGAAATATTTTCTAATTTCCTTTTTGCTTTCTTCTTTTCTCCACTATTATTTACGAATGTGTAATTTGTGCATGTTTATGCATTTTTTTTCTTTTTCTATTACTGATTTTTCACTTAATTCCATTGTGACTAGAAAAGACACTTGGAATGATGTCAGTCATCTTAAATTTATTAAGAGTGGTTTTGTGACCTAGCATGTGATCAGTCTTGGAGCATGTTGCATGTGCTCTTGAGAAGAATGAGTATTCTGCTGCTGTTGAATCAAATGTTCTGTATATACCTCCTAGGTCCATTTGGTCTATTACGTTGTTCATTTCTGCTGTTCCCTATTTCTTTTCTGTCTGGATTTTCTCTTTATTATTGAGAATGAATTATTGATTGTTTGTTGAAATGTTTGCTGTCTATTTCACCTTTCAGATTTATCAGTTTCTTTTATACATGTATTTTTTTTGATGTGGGGCACATGTATATTTACAATTGTTTTATCTTCCTGTTGAATTGACCCTTTTATAATTATATCTTCTTTGTATCTTGTAACAGTTTTTGGCTTAAAGTATATTTTAATGGCCATTCTGATGGGTTTAACGTGGGATAGCCACCCCTCCTCTCTTTAGATTACTGTTTGCCTGGAATAACTTTTTCCATCCCTTCACTTTCAATCTATGTGTATCCTTAAATTTAAAAGATGCTTTTGAGAAATACTTTGTATTTTGTAGACATGTAGCGTATAGTTAGATCCTGTTTTTTAAATCTATTCAGCCACTCGATGTCTTTTAATTGTAGAGATAACCCATGTACATTTAAAGTAGTTATCAATAGGCAAGGACTTCCTGTTGCCATTTTGTTTATTTTCTGTCATCTCGTTTTGTGCCCTTTATCTCTTTTGCTTTCTCCCTTTATGTTTGGTTGAGTTTTGTTGTTGTTTTTTTGTATTGATAGGCTTTAATTCCTTTCTTTCTTTGTATATCTTGTATAAGTATTTTCCTTGTGGTTACCAGGGACTTACATATGATATCTTGTATTTATCATAGTCTATTTTTAAGCTGTTATCTTCAGTCACATTAAAAAATACCTGTACTTCTCCCACTTTTTTATGTTACTGATATCCTAACTTATATTTTTTATATCATGTACAATAGCATTTTATATTACGAGTTATTTTAAATAATTTTGTCTTTTAACTTTCATATTAGAATTAAAAGTGATTTATATACCACCATTATGGTATTAAATTATTCTGTATTTATCTATATATTTACCTTTATCAGCAAGTTTTATACAGTTGACCCTTGAATAACATAGACTTGACCACATGGGTCCACTTTTATGCAGATTTTTTTTAACAAAATGCAGATGAAAAGTAGAGTATTCATGAGATGTAAGACCAATGTATGTGTGGACTTTTTGTATTCATGAGATCTGATGGTTTGTGTGGATTTGGGAGTAGTCCTGAACTGATTCCCTGCATATACTAAGGGATGACTTTATTTTATATTACTCCTTAGCATTCTTTTATTTCAGCATGAAGAATTCTCTTTAACTTTTTTTTATAAGGCATGGTGATATTGAACTCTTTTAGCTTTTGTTTGGGAAAATCTTTCTCTCACCTTCATTTTTGAAGAACATTTTTGTTGAGTGTAGTATTCTTGGTTGCCAGTAATTCCCCCCACCCCCAGCACTTTGAATTTATCATCCCACTTTGTACTTTTCTACAAACTTTCTGCTGAGGAATCTGCCTGTAGTCTTATTAGAGTTCTCTTTTATATTACAAGTCATTTTTTAATTGATTCTTTCAAAATTATCTGACTCTGACAATTTGATTTAAATGTTTCCTGGTATGTATTTGTTTGGGCTCATCTTATTTGGGGTTTATTGGGCCCTCTGAATCGGGATGTCCATTCCCTACCTCCCCCCCAGATTTGAGTATTCAGTTATTTACTTGGAATGAACCGTATGCCCCCTTTTCTCCTTATTTTCTGGGACTCCTGTAATGTGTATATTGGTCTGCTTGATGGTGTCCATAAGTTTTTAATCTTTCTTTACTCGTTTTTATTCTTTTTGTGCTCCTGACTAGATAATTTCCAAAAACCTGTCTTTGTGTGTTTATCCTTTCCTCTGCTTGATTTAGAGTGCAGTTGAACCCCTGTAGTGGATTTTTTGTTTTTAAAAAATATTTTCTTTATATTTTTTCATTCATTGTTTTTTGGAACTCATTGAGCATCTTAATTTTGGGTATTTTTAATTCTCTTTCAGGTAAATCATATATTTTGGTTTCATTGGGCTTGGTTTTAGGAGATTTACTTTACTTTGTTTCTTTGTTTTAGGCATGTTTTTCTGTTTGTTCATTTCCCTTCACTTTTTAAGTTGGTATCTGTATGTTAGATAAAACAGCTGTTTCTCCCACTCTTCACAACTTGGTCTTGTGCAGGAAAAGATTCTTACTAATCAGCCTGGCTGGAGATTTTGGGGGCCTTTTACATCTTTGCTAGTTCAGCCCAATCGATTTGTTCTTAGCGTCCTCCAGTCTTCAGTAGTGTGCCAAACCCCGAAAGTTCTCTGGGACAGATGAGACTGAAGCCAGTCCCTTGGGTAGTCTTCTGAAAAGTCAGATTGTTGGATGCTCTGCCTAGTGCTTTCTCTTTCCAGGAAGAAGCTTGATCTCGAGTTTTTTCCCTTTGCCATATGCTGAGTTGGGTTATGGCAACTGCCATGCTACACGACCATCTCTGATCTCACTGGTCCCTAGTCAGCTAGAATATCATCGTCCCATGCAAGCTCCAAGACAGAAGCCAGTCTTCTAATGCCCTGGTAAAGTTGGGCTGTTGGATGTGCAGTCCAACTGTTTTTTTTCCCAGTGGGTTTCCTTCTAACCATATTATGGTGTGCGGGGCATAAGGATTACAATGAGAGGGTGTTTTGAATTTCCCTAATGGTTTTCATATGACTGGTTTTGCATTCACCCAGGGTACAGCAGCTCTCAACTAATTTTTTGATTTTTTTTGCAAAAGGAATGTGTCCATTTTTTAAAAAAAAATGAATTGATATGTTGGTGACGGGAAGGAGAGTCCAGGACCCCTATTCTGCCATCTTGCCGATGTCATTCCCTAGGTCTTTAAAATATGAATCAAATTCTTCTCATGGTCTGAAAGATGCTGACTAATTTTATATATATATATAGTTTTCCTCTGGTAAACTGTGTCTTGGTACACTGTGCCTTATGATGGCTCTTAGAGTCAGGATTTGTTTTTGGTCTTGGATCTTTACACAAAGTGGCCTTTTTGCCTGATAAACACCTGTCTCTCTTGCCTCCTACTTCCTACCCACCTACGTCTTCTTTCAAGTCTCAGCCTGATAAAGCCCCCCTTTATATTTCTCTCTGTGCTCTTTCAAGGCAGAGACCGTATCTGGATGTGTCACTGTGGCATGTGCAGCTTCCTTCGTGGCACCTGGCATTAATTACTGAATAATGAATTACTGGATGTATCGTTGAACTATTTCATGTGTATGTTTATCTGATGGTATTAATGGATTATTTCCAGTAATTTCTGCCAAGATGGGAAAGAAAACAGTGAGGTAACCCCAAATAAAGGACTAGAGAAGGAACAATGAGAGAAAGAGAGAGATATCAAAGATGTTAGTGGGTGCGCAGTGGAGCCGATTTCTCAGAGACATGGGAAAGACTGATAACAGACGCCAAGATGGCAGTGTCACTCCTCAAAAAGACGAATAGCCTCGCTGTAGATAAGGCAGTGTGAAGCACGGTAAATCTTAATAGAGTTGCTGGTGGTCTTCACTGTAACCTGGAAGTGTTGGTGAATTCAACAGTGTCTAAGATTGGAGTATTGGTTTTTTGTTTTGTTTTTAGTGATGCAAAGCTACTGACAACTCCTGATTGCTTTCTTTAGCTTAAAACCAGAGATAGGTACATCAGTAGTCTGAAGAAGAAATGCCAGAAAGAATCTGAACAAAACAAAGAAAAGCAGAGAAGAATTGAGACATTGGAAAAGTATTTGGCCGATCTTCCAACTCTGGATGACGTACAGCGTCAGAGTCTACAGGTAACATGAAATAAAATGCTCATCTTTAAATGACATGAAAATATGTTTTTTTAAATTGACTCTTTAGAAGTCTGGCTAATTATGAGTTTAATCTGTGTGTTTAATGGCTCTTTTTAGGACTTAACTTTAATTAAAAACTTTGTTCATCTAAACATGAATAAGTAGATCTTTCTTGTCAAGTAATACGTTGTGCCCTCCTAATGATCTTATGTGGTAATAACACTCTCACTTAACTTCTACTGTAAAAGTCAGTTTCTAAGCCAGTCTGATAACCCCCACCCCATACGCACACATGCACATGCTTGGTTCTGGTTTTTCCCAGGATCCTCTGTGTTCACCAAGGCTCAACATGACCTTTTGTTGACTATCTTCCTAAATAGTGGATTTTTTCTGACTCTTCTTAACCTTTCTGTACATTTTTTCTTAAACCTTGATCTATGACTTCTGTTCACTCCTCATGAGTTCTCTTCTATTTTCCTTTCTTAATAATACCTCATCCAAAGTCTTCCTGCTAATTCTTGCGGGGTCTACCCTCTTGAAACTATTTCTGAATCCATTAGGTCTGTTCTTCAGCATGTTCCCAAAGTCTTTCCAGTCCAGGGATTCTCAGCCTTGGCATTGTTGACATTTGGGGACAGATAATCTTTTGTTACGGGAGTCTGCCCTGTGCACTGAAGGATACACATTTCTGCATCAGCATTCCTGATCTCTACTGACTAGATGACAACAGCACTGTTCCTTCCCCTCTTTCCCAAAACCAAAATGTCAAGAGATATTTCCAGGTGTACCCTGGGAGTAAAATAGCCCCCAGTCGAGAGTAATTAGTCTAATCCATGGAGTATCGTTCTGCATACTTTAAAACCTACATAGCATTCTCTGTTTATTCTATATTTATAACCAAGAGACGTTAAAGTCAGGAAGGAACTTAAGGACTATAGGAAGTTGTATAAGCAGGAACAGAGGGCAGTATAGATTTTAAAATATAAGATTATGCCACCTTACATCCATTAGAGTGGCAATTATAAGTCTCAAACAGATGTTTGTACACCGTTTATAACAAGATTATTCGCAATAACTAAAAGGTGGAAGCGTCCAAGAGTCCATGGCCAGATGAATGGATAGACAAAAGGTGGTATATACATTCAGTGGAGTACTATCAGCTTTAAAAAGGAAGGAAATTCTGATACCTACTGTGATACGGATTAACCTGGATGACATTTTACTAAATGAATTAAACTGTTAATAATAAAAAAGACACATATTGCATGATTCCACTTAATGAGGTACCTTGAGTAGTCAAATCATAGAGACGGAAAGTGGCGAGGTGGTTGCTAGGGGATGGGAAGAAGGATGAATGGGGAGTTGTTTGATGGATGTAGAGTTTCAGTTTTGCAAGATGAGGAGTTCTGGAGATAAGTTGCACAACTGTGTGAATGTACTGAACACTACTGCACTGTACACTTGAACGTGGTTAAGATGGTAAGTTTTATGTTATATATATTTACCACAACTTAACAATTTTTTAATTAAAAAAGTAAGATTATTAAATTTTCTGCGTCTTCTAGAAATGTCTAACCCCATTATCTCCCTTGTAATTCCATTCTCCCAACTGCATTCCACACAAAGAAGGCGATGGAGTATTAAATCTAGATAAAATGAAGATAGTATGATTTTTAGCTGTAAGTCCTATTAATCCTTGGGAACACAGTAACAACTTCTAATATAAACATACTTAATATGAACTATAAAAAATTTCTCCTTAGCTGCAGGTTCTTGAGGAAAAAAATAAGAATTTGCAAGAGACTTTAATAGATACAGAAAAGGAGCTTGAAGAGATCAGAAAACAGTGTCAAGATAAAGAGGCACAGTTGATATGCCAGAAAAAGAAAGAAAAGGAGTTAGTAACTACTGTTCAGAGGTAAGAAAACTTTCAGCATCCTTTTACGTTCTTTTTAAGTTAATCATTTTTATAAAGTATTTTTTAAAATATATGTTTATTTACTTATTCTCCTTAAAGATGTACTACAAATTGAGTGTGTCTTATCCAAAATGCTTGGGACCAGAAGGGTTTGGAATTACAGATTTTTTCCAGATTTTGGAATACTTGCGGAATGCATACTTGATGATCATCCCTAATTCAACAGTCCAAAATCTGAAATGCACATTTCCTTTGAGCATCATGTCCATGCTCAAAAAGTTTTGGATTTTGGAACATTTCAGATTTCAGATTTTTGGGTTAGGATGCTCAGCCCGTACTAAGAACTGAAGAATAATTTCATTGAGACAGGTGGGCTTAGTTGTAATTTAGCATTTTGAAACAACATCTTGCCAAAGATCTTAGTTGAGAATAGAAAAAAAACAAAACACACAAATGAAGACTGAAAATATCAATACAATTCCTTTGTCTGATGGCTGTGTCAAAAAAAAAATAAGCAAAAATTCTGAATATCAAAAAGGGACCAGCAAAATTTGATATGACCCTTAATGGGGCATATCAAAGCGAAGAAATGGCCTCCCATCTCACCTTGCCACAAGGAACAGATGTGGCAGTTTTGCCGTATACCTTCCAGGTTTACTCCCCTACCTTGCCTATGTGACTCCTTTCATTTAAGTTAATTCTTTTAAATCAATAACAGTGAATGTCATTTTTTTATATATTCAGTTTGTGTACTTAGGGACTAATGTTGGATTCCTGAAAAACGTAGCTATTTCATATGTGTAGACATGTGTTTTCACTTTTGTAAAACTTAAGCCTCAGTATTAACAACTATAACTCGATAAAACAGATAAAGTTGCTCTAGAAAATAAGACAACAAAGCAAAATAAACTAAATGTAAGAAATGTATTCTTCATGCTTGCATCATTTCAATGTATTCTCAGCTTTTAAACTAAAATTCATCAGATTTTATGTTAACGTTACTTTCCTGTTACTTTTAAATATGTCAGGTCAGCCGGGCTCGGTGGCTCAGCCTGTAATCCCACGCCTTTGGGAGGCTGAGGTGAGTGGATTACCTGAGCCCACGGGTTCGAGACCCGCCTGGGCAGCGAGACCTCATCTCTACAATAAATTAAAAAACCAGTCGGGTGTGGTAGCACATGCCTGTAATTCCGGCTACCCGGAAGGCTGAGGCGGAAGGGTCGCCGGAGCCCAGCAGGCGAGGCTGCGGTGGCCAGGAGCGGCCAGTGCACTCCAGTTTGGGCGATCGAGCGAGACTCCAACTCAAAAAATAAAATAAATAAATAAATATGTCAGGTCTACTTTTTTTTCCCTCAGATTTTAATGCAGAAAATTTCTGATTTCTGAGACTACAGTCTTCGGTGTTCCTGATCTCAGCTCCAAAGAAATCATACACTTTGGATTCTGCCTTTATTTTTTCTCTTTTTTTTGTTTTCTTGCCTTTTAGTTTCCCTTTTTAAACTGCATCTTAATACTCTATTCTCTAGTGTCAAAACAACTTGCTGATCTCCACTATCAGCCTTACAGCTTTTTATTTCATCTTTATTGATACAATGAAAAGAGACACTGTGTTGCCTTTTTTTGAAGATATATATTTTAATATTATGTTTCTGATGTACAGTAACTTAATTGACTTTTATGCATTGATCTTACATCCAACAGCTTTATCAAACTCTCTTTTTAAAAATTTAACGGTAGAGATGTGAGGTGTAAGTCAGGATTAACTACCCAAGTAGGCTACATAGAGGTGAAGTTTGGGCCTCCAACTGGCCCTTACTTTCCCTATGTTAGGACTAGGTACACTTTATGCTGTTATGTGCCTCCACCTTTCTTCCCCTGGCAGTGCCCAGTGACTGCCACTCTCTCTCTTGTACTGTGACTCGTGTTCAAGGCCCACTTATGAGTGAGAACATGTGACATTTGGTTTTCTGTTCCTGAGTTAGCTCACATAGAATGATGCTCTCCAATTCCATCCTGCTGTACCGTACATCCGCCGACATTTGGTTCTTTGCTTCTGTAATAGATCACTAAGTATGATGATCTCCAGGTCCATCCAACATGCTGTGAAGTCCATGATCTTGTTTCATTCCTGTTCTGACAGAGCACTATGATGATAGACTTAAGCTGTGTTGTTTTAAAAACAGAATTAGCAACACCTGAAAATAATTAGTATTATTTTGTTCCATTGTATACTTTTACATATTTATATGATTGTATACCTTCTCTTTTATTAGGTTTTGGAGAACACAGAGCCTAGTGTTCTTGATTTGGAAAGACTAGTACAGTGTATTTCGGATAACATTTTCCATTTTTAAACTTCATCTTGATACCATCTGAAATGATATCATCCCAGAAAATTTCTCTTCATTTCAAATAGATATAAAGGACCAAGGGAGTTGTTCTATAATTCTTCAACACTTGTGTAGTGTTACTTGACTTTGGGGCATGGGGATAGTATTATAGTTTCTTTAGCTCTGTAATATAACATTCCTTAAGTTCCAAAAGGACTTCAGCTGTATATGTGACTCTGAGTTTTATCATTATATTTATGTTTTTATATAACATTTCTAAGCTTCCTACTTTATAAATACTTAAGAATTTTTATAAATTATAAATAAGAAAATATATTCATTAGAAGTGAAAATTAAAGTTAAATATATGGGTAAGATTCCTGGCAATATGATAATAGATAGCTATGCTATTTAAGAGATATGTTACTTTTCTAGGTGAGCATGCTATGCAACCTGAAAATGTGTACATGAAAGAAAACTAATTTGCTATTTCCTCATAATAGTTCCCTTCTTCATAGCTGGCTCATTTTTTTCAAATTTGAAATACTTTAATGTATTTTGTTTTTCTTAAAAAGTTGTAAATGTGTGGAAGTAATATCTAGACCCTGAACTGGTTTAAAAAACTTATTCTGAAATAGATATATTTTTCATTATAGACTGAAATGGCAAATACTTTTATGACAAGTAACAGTTTATTATAAAGCAGTACACTGTATTGGTAACACATGAAATTGTCTGTGATGCCATTAATAATAAACATATCTGAGGTTCTTATTGTACTATCTAGAACTTCAGTTCTGTGTCCCCAATCTAGATATGGCATTTCTTCTTTTTTTGGATGAGAGAGATGGCATAGGATAGCCATAATACTGGAAAGGAGAAAGATAATGCAGACATCAAAACCCAGGTTGTAAGAAGTCTTTCTTTAGTACTCTGAGACTCTTGAGTGTGGTTACAAGCTGAAGTAGAACTATGCCTAGGTTTCTTACTGCTATTGTTTTGGTTTTGGTTGGGCCATTATTGTTTAATGATGCGATTCCTTTTAACCGCATGTTAATATACTTCCTTTCTCAGAGCTACCAACTTACCACCTCCCCTTCTCCCCTTTATTCTTTTGTTTTTAATGTCAAAGAGACTTCTTTTATTGTTTCCTCTTCTAAAGTGCAATTCTGTTCCAAGGACAGGGTGAGACACTGTTTCAGGTTGCGCACTGTTTCAGGTTGCGTGCATAGTCAATTGCTGCTGCTCCTGTGAATGAAGGAGAGGTGTAATTCTGCTAAGTTAGGCAACACCCACCCTTACAAGCAAGCTTTTTCTGAGTTTAGGTTAAAGGACAAAAGATGCGTTTCCCTATCTTAGGCCCCCCACAACAAGCATCTTAATTAAAGAACTCTTTGCTTTCAGGGAAGAGGGAAAGAAAAGGAGCTAGATTGTAGAACTCAGATTTGGGTAGTGGAGGACTTCACTGGGGCCTAAGATAGGGATGTCCCATATTGAGCAGCTCTGGACTGTATTCTCACCTTTACCATTTCTGAAAAAATGATAAACCTCTAGCTAATTATAGACCCTTCTAACTTATACGAAATATAGATACACTTATTAACTAACTTTCTGGGGGTCTTGATTATTGCTTGATTTAAGAAATATTGTAGATCCTAAAAAGGACATAATTTAAGTTGAAATCATTTACCAGAATCGGCAGATAGAGCTTATTTTCTTCATATACTTACGACTTTTTAAACAGTTTGCAACAAAAAGTAGAAAGATGCCTTGAAGATGGAATCCGCCTTCCCATGTTAGATGCAAAACAACTTCAGAGTGAAAACGACAGTCTCAGAGAACAAAATGAGGCTGCTAGTAAGGTCAGTAGATACCTTTGATAATGAACATGATATCTATACTGGGTGGATATGTGCATGTTGATATATAACTATAGCTAATTTATGTAATTTATTTTTAGCCTATGGAATTTTTAGTTTGTTTTTATTTGGAAAGAAATTAGCAATTTAAAGAATTTAAATTTAAATAATGTTCAAACAAAAGCATATTTTTCCTTCTTAAATTATTCAGTTATCTTTATAATTGCATAAATTAGAGAAAAGTTTTATGAAGAACTAGATGAACACTTTTGCAGTTTGATATATGTGTGATCCAAATCATAACGATACTTGATATGATACTTTTGTTTTAGAAAAAAACTCTTTTAAAACATAAATTCATAGTTTCCTGTGCTTTTTTTCTTGAAATATTGTTACTTTTAAAAAGCAGTGTAAAAAGTTATTTGATTTAGGCTGCTTCATTTCCTGTGTTTTAGATAATAGACAACCAACAAGATGAGATTGATGGAATGATTTTAGAAATACAGGTAAGGAAAATTTTGTACTTTAATGTAGCTGTATGCTGATTTGCTCTTAATGCTTATGTAACCCCAAAATATTAAGGTACATATGTATTTGTATCAAAAGATAATATTTATAGCACTTGAGGTAAAGTTGTAAATTCTTTAATAGGGATCGTTTAGTTTTCTAGGGAAAAAATGCAGTTTGGTAAATTAATTCCCAAAACAATGTGAAGATTCATCCATGAAGAAATAAAGTCCATGGCCATTCTAGTGCTGTGAGTTGCCAAATGAACAGACAAGTGGGAGAGAAAATGGCAAACCTATCTAATACCAGGTGCTATGGGGAGGAAAATGCTATTAAAAAAAATTAAATAGGATAAGGGGCAGTGGCAGAGAGTGCTGCATTTAATAGAGCAGTCATGAAGTTTTTTCGGAGGAGGTCACATTTGAACAAGATCTGAAGGGAGATACCCAGAGGAAGAGCATTTCAGGCAAAGGAACAACAAATGCCCCAAATCCACTGGGTGTGCTCTCAGACCAGCAAGACGCCTGCAGTCTGGAGTGGAGGGAATGTGAAGTGGCAAGATGAGGGATCCTGCTGGAGGGTAGCCTGGGACTCGATCGGACTCGGGGGGTGTGTGTGTCCTTGGATCTCGTTCTGAGTGTTTTGGGAATCCATGGGACGCATTTTGCTGAGGCATTTTTAGTTTTACACCACCAGCGTGTTGCACGTCAGAATCACATACAGTCTGCTTTGATTGCCTTTTGCCTATATTAGGTGATTTACCAATTTAAGGAAAACACTAGTCTTAGTAAACAAATGTGTGGACCTGGTGGATTGATCCACAGAGGCTGTAATCCTGACTTTGTGCTCCTCAGACATAACTTCAGTTGCTCCTTAAGTCACTAAATCCCAAGATTGTTAGGTCCCTTTAGTCATTGTTACCTGCCGGCTTATTATACACCCTAATGAAAGGAATTTGTATTTCTTTTGGTAACATTTTCTAAGAAGTCAATCTAATAAAAATTGTCTCAATCTAAATTGAGAGCAATCGAAAAGGAACTTTGGCATTGAAACTCGGATGATAAGACTTGTAAGATTACTATCTCTTACATTATAGCTGTATGTATTTGTATTAATTGAAATGTGCGCTTTTTGCATTTGTGGAAGCATCTTAATAAAACTTTCTCTTATATATTAACCAAGTCTTTAGTCACATGTAAATATGCTGTGACCATGCATAAATGAATATGTGGTAGAACATGTAATAATATCCCAATTTGATATTAAAACGTTTGAATAAACATGATTCTTTTATTTCTTCAAGCTACGTAGGGAACTGAAATGAAGCTAAATGAGATGCATTTGTTTCCAAATATTTGGGCCCAGACACTGTACACATTGATTCTGTTATCTTTTGAAACAGTGGCTGTTTTTTTCTCTTTTTTTGTCTTGACATCTCATTTCTTCATGTTAGTCATCTAGATCTAGAGATCTAGAGACAGGAATCTATAGATGTAGATCACAGAGACAAACAATAAATATTGATAACTAGCCAATTTAGCTCTATTTGTCAAGAGGCTATTTGAATAGCAAGTTATAGATGGAAATGAATATGACACACAGTGAGAAAATTTTCTTGATTAAACTCATGTTGTCTTTTGGCCCCTCACAGTAGAATTTTTGTTTGTGTTTGGTGATTTGTGAAGACTTTTAAAGGTGTGTACTCTGTAAAAACCTCCAACTATTTTTTAAAAAATGAACACTATGATTTTCTTGGCGTTGAAAGTTCTAAATAGAACACTTTGAATTGAAAAAGTTTCCTTATGGCTTTGTTCTATGATTAAATAGCGTAATTAATAGGCATATTATCAAGTTGATCCACCTAATAGAGCAATTCTCTTCAATTGCTAATTCTCTGAAGCTGCCAAATTTTTCCTCATCTGCTTTCATAAAGGATAGACCACCTTGTACCTATGTATGATGTCCTTCTCATCTGCTACATCTCTGTTTTTTAATTTCTTCAAATTTCTTCACCTCTCAGTTGTTTTTAACATAAAGTATGCATTTTGACTACCACTGTAATATTAAGTTTATTGTAAAATCTCGCTGCTGTTGCACTTTGGATATTCTTTGTTCCTCCCCAGTGATAAGATATTGTTTCATTTTAGAGTGTTTGGCAGGAGAAGATCACTTAGCATTATTAGAATTTCATGTTTCCCTGCTTCTATCTGTCCCTGCAAATGATTGAGAAGACCAGATATGACTTCTTTTGTCTGATTTGGAGTAACTGCATTTCCTTGGGAACAAGCAAGTTATTCTAAACAGTTTAAATTTAATCTCAAAGGGGAGAAATAAAATCCCGAGTCTTGTACATTTTGTGTCCAGTTTATAGGAGGTAAAAATAAGGTATTGTTTCATCATCAAAATGCTGTGTTTAAAACAACTGTAGTATACCACCTTGCACCAGAAGCCAAATAGGTATTTATCCTGTAGGTCACTGGCAAAGTTATTGATTTTCTAGCCTTGGAAGTTGGGTAGAAATCAGTCTTCTAGAGGTACTGTATTTTTTGTTGAATATAGAAAGTGTAGCACTTCATGTAAAAGTATATGGTAATTTTGAGTTGAGTGTTATACAAATACATATTTGTCTACTCTTTTGTTCAACTGTCTGTTTTTGTTCAACTGTCTAAGTAATTTTGTTAACTGGCACAAACACCTTGTTTTCTCATTGGTCTTTCTTTATATCCTTTAAACCAGAATAGCTGAAGTGCCTTCTTCTCCTACCTGGTTTTCGTCTGTCAATATACAATCCAAAATGACACTTTGTAGTAGAATATTGCCCATTATTTCCATAAATGCGGGGCTGTAGTCCACGTGTGACTGAGTTCTTCACTGGGCATTGCCTTCCTTCCTATTTATTTCTCAGAAGATCGTTTCAAACCTATAAGCCTCTTTTCAGGGAGCTGTTATCCTTGTAAGCTGTCACTGCAATCTTTTGGCAGAGGAGGTACAACGTGGATGCATTTAAATGGCCTCTCTGAGTTGACAGCTGTCAATGGACATCATAGCACAAAAGACAGAGTGTTGTGTTTAGAGGACATTAAACCTTTGTAGACATGCTTGGGACCACCAATCTCAAAACTGTGACAGTCGGTCTTATGACATCAAGAGTTGTTCCCCCAACCTCAGAAGATTCTAGTCCACTATTTAGCAGATATCTCATAAAGCCTATATCCAACAGGTTTTCTTAGGAGAAAAGTAGGAAAGTAGATCAGAAGCCAGTGGAGTGCCTTCTCAGTAGAATATAACTTCTTTAAGCAAATACCAGTTGCTTTAATGTTTTCCCCTTATTATTGTGTGATGTTGATCTTTTTTTTTTTTCGAGTCGTAGTCTCACTCTGTTGCCCAGGCTGGAGTGCAGTGGCATACTCATGGTCACCCCAGTGTTGACTTGCTAGGCTCCGGCAATCCTTCCGCCTCAGCCTTCCAAGCAGCCGGAACTATAGGCACATGCTACCAAACCTGGTTGGTTTTTTAAAATTTATTCTAGGGACGAGGTCTCACCAAGTTTTCCAGGCTGGTCTCAAACCCGTGGGCTTAGGCAAGCTACTTGCCTTGACCTCCCGAAGTGCTGGGATTACAGGCTGAGCCACCGAGCCCAGCCATGATGTTTATCTTAATTTTGCGATGTGTCCTGAAATAAGTTTTTGCCTGATGTTTAGTTTTGAAAACATTTACCTATGTTAAATTGCTATACGATGCATAAAAAACAAAAAATATTATTACCAGAGATTAATACTAATTTTTTTTTTTTTTTTTTAGAAAGCAGGATTTATTAAGAGGACAGAAAAGCTTCCACAACGGGAGGGGACCCGAAGGGGTTGACTTAATACTAATTTTTATTTTATTTTATTTTTGAGTTGGAGTCTGTTGCCCAGGCTGAAGTGCAGTGGCACACTCATGGCCACCCCAGCATTGACCTGCTGGGCTCCAGCGATCTTTCGCCTCAGCCTTCCAAATAGCCAGAACTACAGGCATGTGCTACCACACCCTGCTGATTATTTATTTATTTATTGTAGAGATGAGGTCTCCAAGGTACCTGGGCTGGTCTCTAGCTGGCTGGCTCAGGTGATCCACTTGTCTCGGCCTTCCAAAGTGCTGGGATTACAGGCTAAGCCACTGAGCCCAGCCCAATACTAACTTTTTAAAAACCTATTAACCACATTAATGTCGTCTATCAAAAAAAAAAAGTAGCTTAAAAAAAAAAAACTCAGCTGGGCTTGGTGGCTCAGCCTGTAATCCCACACCTTGGGAGGCTGAGGTGAGTGAATTGTCTGAGCCCGCGGGTTCGAGACCCACCTGGGCAACTTGGTGAGACCTCATCTCTACAATAAATTTTAAAAATGAGCCAGGCGTGGTAGCGCGTGCCTGTAGTTCCAGCTACTTGGAAGGTTGAGGCGGAAGGATCGCCAGACCCCAGCAGGTGGAGGCTGCGGTGGCCAGGAGCGGCCACTGCACTCTAGTCTGGGCGACAGAGTGAGATTCCGACTCAAAAAAAAACAAAAAACCTCCTGTCTTTGTACTTATAAAGTGAACAGTATTTACTTTTCATGTAAATTCTGTTGTATGTATGTTACAGTTATTGCCTAATTAAGATATGTCATAAAAATGTGTAAAAGAGCTGTTTTTTTGAGAAAAATGAGCTCTTTGTGTTGTGGGTGGGAAGTTGTAGGAATGGAGGGGCAGCTCACTGGAATCAGGAAGGAATGTTTTTGGACACTTTCATGCAGTAAGTGCTCGCCAAATCTATATGGATATTCAAATCATTTGTTGTACTTTTTATAACACATAATTCTGAGCCCCATTGTGATCCTAGTGAATCAGTTTCTCTGGGGTGAAGTTTGAATTATGTTTTATTAGCAAGGTCCCCAGGCAGTCTATGATTACTGCTATAATCTGGCAGTAGTCCTAGTCCTAGATCCTTTAGAAAGTGTTAAATTTCTCAGCTTCTGAGACACCTAGGTGTGTCGTCCCACACATTTAGTACATTTTTCTTGAATAACTCTTTCTTCATTTGCTGCATGCTCTTAGGACCATTTCCAGAAACTTAAGTGTTTTTGTTTGTAATGCTTACCAGTTTCCTTGGGGACCACGTCTGTGGAGCTCCTCACGCTGTCATTTTGGAAGCAGAACTCCAGGCAGATGGTTTTTAAAGTTTTATCAAGTTGCAAGATGAGAGCTGACTTAAGAAAGGAATTTGAGCTGTATACCTTCTTACATTCTTATAAACAGAAAACAAAACAATGGCTATTTTTATGGTATTTGCATATTCCTCATTCATTCATTTCTTTTAGTTTTTACAAATATTTTGAAAAGTCTAGCCTTTCTCAATTCAGAGGAATGAGGAAAAGAGATTTAGTGTTTGTCCACACTGAGACAAAGTGAGAAATGGGGCCTCTGGGGCCAAGTGCAGGGTTTGCTAAGGTGTCTGTGATTCTGATAACGACATTACAGGTTCCAGGAAACTGTGCTTTTCGGTTGTTTTGTTTTTTGTTTTTTCTGACTTAGAGTTTCATTAGAGTCCATCGCTCAGGCTGGAGTGCAGCGGCTTGCTCATGGCCACCCCAGCTTCAACCTGCTGGGCTCCGGCGATCCTTGCACCTCAGCCTTTCAAGTAACCGGAACTACAGGCTCACACTACCGTGCCTGGCTAATTTTTTGATTTATTGTAGAGACCAGGTCTCACCAAGTTGCCCAGGCTGGTCTCGAACCCCTGGTCTCAAGCAGTTCTCTCACTTTGGCCTCCCAAAGTGCTGGGATTACAGGCTTGAGCCACCGCATCTGGCCTTTCAGTTGATACTTTTATCTCTAAACTTCAGTAGTCGTCTTTTAAGGTAAGAGAGACCATCTTGTTTTTATCCATGAGGGTGTTGAGATGCAGAGAGGTGTGCTCAAGGTAATAGCTAAGGTTTAATGTCTATTTGACTTCAGAGTTTGTATTCTTGGCATTCATTACTCCTGGCTGCCTCAAAGTGAAAAATTTCCAGAGAAGGGCAAAACTACACAGGAAAGATGTTGGTCAGATTCCTTTCCTGTATATACCTTGGGAATGGATTTGTTTTACAAGGGTCTTTTCCCAGAATGAAAGATTTCAAAAACTGGAGCCCATTGGAAAACCAGAATCTTCTGAGGAGAGCACCTTACACTCAATTTCCTAGGAGTAGAGTTGGGAAATTTCATCTCCAAAGAGAAATGTGCATTACATTCTATAACGTGGTAGCGTTATTAGCTCTGTGAACATGAATAAAATGCCTGGGTTTGTTTCTGATACTTTTGTTTCAGGAGCTTTTTATAATGGGTGCTCTTAGGCCTTTGAATAATCCTTATAAAAGATGTTCAGCAACTACTTGTTGACTCTGTGAACATGGTAGAATCTACTATATTCTAGAAATGCAGAGGAATCTCTGGAACCCAGCGGTAAGAATGACCCATGCTTCAGACTGGAAGAGGCTTAGTTGCTTTCCTCATGGCAGCATGCTTCACTCTTTTCTCACTCTGCAGACTAACTTCTTTTTTTTTTTTTGAGTTGGAGTCTCACTCTTGCCCAGACTAGAGTGCAGTGGCCGCTCCTGGCCACCACAGCCTTGACCTGCTGGGCTCCAGTGATCCTTCCGCCTCAGCCTTCCGAGTAGCTAGAACTACAGTCACGTGCTACCATGCCCGGCTAATTTTTTGTTGTTGTTGTTGATTTATTGTAGAGGTGAGGTCTCGCCAAGTTGCCTGGGCAGGTCTCAAACCCGCAGGCTCAGGCAATCCACTCACCTCGGCCTCCCAAAGCGTGGGATTATAGGCTGAGCCACCAAACCCAGCCAGACTAACTTCTTTAGATCAGGTGGCCAGATATGGTTGCCCCGCAGCCCACAGAAATTACAGAATTCTAAGTTCTGAAGTTCATTTCTAGCCCACTGCAGGGACTAACTCATAGACTGTAGGTCCCATCCCAGTTCTGGAAATTTGGTCAGCTGTTCATCCAGCCCAATCCAGTGAGCTGGGAGTCAAGAGTACAGAATCCCAGCACAAACATGACTGTGTCCCGCTAATGGGATTTGTGAATGGATGGTATTGTCTGCACATGCACTGCATAATTTTTACAGAACCTTACAAAGTTGACAATTCTTTCTGATGAGTTTGGGGCTCAGAAAGTTTGAATAATTTCTCTGTGATTGCACAGCACATAAGTTGTATGCTCAGAACCTAGTTTGTCTGATGCTGAACTCTGTGCTGTTACCATCAACTCTGTACTATCTTCAAGTAGTTTTTAAAAATATGTTGAGAAAATTTATTAAATTTGATTCAAAGACTATACTTCCCTGTTTTTTGTTTTTTTTTTTCCTGAGTTGAAGTTTCACTCTGTTGCCCAGATGGAGTGCAGTGGCATGCTCTCGGCCACCGCAGCCTCGACCTGCTGGGCCCAGCGATCCTTCCGCCTCAGCCTTCCGAGTAACTGGAACTACAGGCGTGTGCTACCACGCCTGGCTAATTTTTGATTTATTGTAGAGATGAGGTCTCGCCAAGTTGCCCAGGCGGGTCTTGAACCCGCAGGCTCAGGCAATCCACTCACCTCAGCCTCCCAAAGTGTGGGATTACAGACTGAGCTTATACTTCCATTTTATAGGTTTCTGGATGGCATTGTTTTACCTTAAGTATGCATGTTTCTTATTGCTGTTTCTTCTGATACTAGCATTATCATTGTTCCTTTTATGTGTATTTCCTTTGATGTTATAAAAATATATTTTGTTTTCAACCTCAGTTCCTGGCATACACCTCCTGAAATTCTTGGAATCTCCAAAATGAAACCTTTTTGTATGTTAGTGATTGGTCATGGCTGGCCGTCACTAGGCAACTTCAGGATGGAGGCTGGTCACTTGGCATGGTTAGATCACGGTGTGGCTCTACCCCCCCCCCCCGTCCCCCTCAGCCTTCAGGAGAGAGGGGCTGAAGGTTCAGTTGACACCAGCGGCTTGACAGTCATGCCTCTCCAGTGAAGTCTCCATAAAGGCCCAAGAGGGCAGGGTTTGATGAGCTTCCGGGTCGTTCCTGAAGGGCAGCATGCCCTGTGCATCTCTTCATCTATAGCCTTTGCAATATCCTTTGTCATACACGAGTCAGTGTGTTTCCCTGAGTTCTTTGAGCTGCTCTGGAAAATTCGTCGAACCCCAGAGGAGTCATGCGAACCCCAGCTTGGAGCCATTGGGTCAGAAGCTGCAGAGGCCCAGACTTGGGACTTCCGTCTGAAGGGCGAGGGGCAGGCGTGGGGGGCTGAGCCCTCAAGCTGTAGGGCCTGAGGCTGTCTCCAGGCAGACGGCATCATCAGAACTGGTGTGAACTAGAGGACACCTCTAGAATGGCTTGTTTGTTGCTGGCAGGGAGAAATCCCCCACATCTGGTCATGGAAGTCTCCTGTCTGTGCTGATTGTTGTTGAGTGAGAGAATAGGAAAAAAACAGCAGCTGGAGTTTGAGTTTCTCCCATACACAGACGTTACATAAGCTATTGAGAAGATAGCATGCATATATTAATAGAATTGTAACAATTAGTCTGAGACTTTTCAGCTGTTCTCTAATACATTTTTTTTTTAATTTTTTTTTGAGTTGGAGTCTCACTCTGTTGCCCAGACTGGAGTGCAGTGGCCGCTCTGGCCACCGCAGCCTCGACCTGCTGGGCTCCGGCTATTCTTCCACCTCCGCCTTCCAAGTAGCTGGAACTACAGGCGAGTGATACCACACCCAGCTCATTTTTTGATTTGTTGTAGAGATGAGGTCTCGCCAAGTTGCCCAGGCAGGTCTCGAACCCGTGGGCTCAGGCAATCCACTCACCTCAGCTTCCCAAAGCGCAGGATTACAGGCTGAGCCACCAAGCCCAGCCTCTCTAATAAATTTAAACCGATGAACTTGTGCCTTATTTCGAGATGATTGAAGTATGTCTGACAAAATTTCAGCAAAAGTAAATCTCAGAGGAGTTTACTTTTTAAGGTTTTTTTGTTTGATACAATAAACTTGGGAGCTTACTGTAAATCTTACTATAATACAGATATAGGCAGGTTAGTAGACGAGTATGTAATGATATAGGCAGAAACTTTTCCATTTTATAATCCAGGGATAAGTTTAATTTGTGATGTCGAGAAAGTTTATTTTGAAGACATAAAAAATTTTTTTGGTGGGGAGAAGGGGGTCAGGGTCTCACTTTGTTGCCCTGGCTGGAGTGCAGTGGCACAGTTAAAGCTCACCACAACCTCAACCTCCCGGAGATTCTTTTGCCTCAGACTCCTGAGTAGCTGGAACTACAGGTGTGCCTGTATGCCTGGCTAATTTTTTGAGTTTTGTAGAGACAGGGTCTCGCTGTGTTGCCCAGGCTGGTGAAGAAGAACTCCTGGGTTCAAGCAATCATCCCGCCTTCCCAGAGTGCTAGGATTGCAAACATTGAGCCTGTGTTGTTTTCTGGAATTCGTTCTGGAGTACTACTTCTCTTGATGATCTTGTCTTGTGGCTTTAAAGGTGATGTGTATGCCCAGCCCTCCCTAATTGTCTTCAGCTCAAAATTCTCCCCTTCACTCCCAACTCGTGTATCCAGTTGCCTGTTCAACATGACATCTTGACATATCAGATACCGCATGTCCAAAACCGAACGTCTTATCCTTCCCGCACCAAAGTAAACAACCTGTGCTGCACCTTTCAGGCTCCCTGTCAATGGCAACTCTGCCCTGTCGTTTGCTCAGTGCAGGAATCTTAAACTGGGTGACTCCTCACTTGCCTCACATTTGTCTACCATTTCTATTACCTTCGAAATAGATCTAGAATCGGACTCCTTCGCCCCACCTCCCTCTGTTGCCACTGGTCTAAGCCGTGTTCCTTTCTCATCTGGACTATTTCTTAGTGCTTGCACCCTTGCCTGCTCACAGTATATTCTCATCAGCTTAAGCTGTCCTGTTGGACAGACTCATCACATTGTGTCTCTGCTCAGAGCTCTTCAGTGGTTCCTCATTTTTTCCGGAAGAACTGACTCCATCTCCTACTGTTGCCAGCCACCCTGACTCTCTTGCTTTCTTGTTTTGTTTTTGGTTTTTTTCCCCCTCAAATACGGAAGGCATCATTGGCCCAAAAATCATTGCACTGACTGAAGCACTCTTCTCTGGATATCTGCAAGACATACTGTCTCACTCCTTGAAGCCTTTGCTTAAGTGCCACCCTCTTCATAAACCCTTGCTGTCCCCACTTGAGATTTCTATCCTCTAACCCTTACTGTGCTGTCTGTTCTCTTTAGCACTTGTCACGGTCTAATAGAATAAGTTACTATGTAGCTTATATATTTATTTTATTTCCTTGATCTTTTTCCTTCTAGTAAAAGGGCCGAGTTTTGGCTATTTTGTTCACTGATGTATCACCCAATGCACAGAGCAGTGTTTGGCGTTAATTTTTGCTGAATGAATGATTGCATGAGGAGAATGTATTTGTGACTCTTATATGGCGTGTGCTTCTGTCCATGCATGCACATGTGTATATTTATTTGTGTGTGTGTATGTGCTGCAAAGCTGCTAACATAAAATTCCTTTCAAAGTGTTTTCTCTTAATATTTGTGGATTGTATAGAATCTTTTGAAGTATTTGTATATGGGACTTTTTAGGTACTTATCCCTCAACAACAAATGTGCTTAAAACCACGTTTTCAACGTAAAAATAATGATAAATACCAAAAGATAGCCGGGCTCGGTGGCTCAGCCTGTAATCCCGCGCCTTTGGGAGGCTGAGGTGAGTGGATTGCCTGAGCCCGCGGGTTTGAGACCCACCTGGGCAGCAAGACCTCATCTCTACAATAAAATCAAAAAATCAGCCAGGTGTAGTTACGCATGCCTGTAATTCCGGCTACTCGGAAGGCTGAGGCGGAAGGATCGCCGGAGCCCAGCAGGTCGAGGCTGCGGTGGCCGGGAGCGGCCAGTCTGGGCGACAGAGTGAGACTCCAACTCAAAACAACAACAACAACAACAACAAAAAACCAATGGATTAGTAACTTTGCAGAATTTAAAAATATGTTATTATTAAACTAAAAATTTAAGAGATAATGTAAGCATTTGAAAATTAACTTTTTAATTCTACTATTCTTCAAACATGTCTGTTGAATCATAGGCAGATTGTTATTGTGAAGTTCACAAAGCCAAATTTCAGAAAGTAATACAGGTCATTTCATTTATGCATAGTACAGTACTAACAGTTTGAGCAATTATGCTCTTAAGAGCTCAGAGATTTTTAAAAAATACTTTGTAAACTTCTTTGTAAAATAATAGGCACTATTCATTCTTGATAGAACAAATTAAAAACTGAAACTTTTACCAAGTTTTCTATCTCACATATGTAGAAAATAACTAATAGGCATTATGGATTCATATGCCAAAATAAATGTATTTTGCTCTTGCATTTATAAATATTAATACATATTTCCAAAGCTCATGCATTTAAGATAAAATTCCAAAAAGAAACTATTTACCAAAACCTCCCTCTGTTTTTAAAGGACAGAATGATCTTAAAAAAATAGGAAATGGGCCGGTCGCAGTGGCCCAAGCCTGTAATCCTAGCACTTGAGAGGCCGAGGTGAGGGGATTGCCTGAGGCCACAGGTTTGAGAACAGCCTGGGCAACTTGGTGTGAGACCTCATCTTTTCAATTAAAAAAAAATTAGCCGGGTCTGGTGGTATTTGCCTGTAGTTCTAGCTACTTAGAAGGCGGAAGGATTGCCTGAGCCAGCAGGTTGACGCTGGAGTGACTGTGAGCGTGCCACTGCATTCTAACCTGGGCGACAGAGTGAGACTCCGACTCAAAAAAAAAAAAACATAGGAAATGGCATTGTGTACTGTCTGAACTATGCTTCATTTTGGAAACCTGCCTTAACACATTCATGATCGGCAAACTTTTCACTTTCCTAACACTGAGAGTGGGTAAAAATAAGAAAAATGTGAAGCTTGTTGCCACAAACTTCTGTCATTAGGCACAAGTGAAATGGTCTTTTCTAGATTGTCTCCTTTTTCACAATACAGCTGAAAGTTGCAGACATATCCAGTATTTGTCTCAGACACCACTCTGATTAGAGTTCTGTACTTTGTATTTTTATTTGGATTATAAACTGAATATATATATGTATATTTCTTCATTTTCATTGCATCATTATATCACTGTCTCATTATCACTGATAAGCTCACTGGATTTACCTTTGACCTCAGAAATCTCATCATCATGTATTCATTTTCCTTAGTTATGGTAAATTTTTTTAATGGTGAAGTATGAAAGCCCTGAAATATCAAAATACAAGTATGCAACACTAATCACAACAAAATAACGACCAACTTGCAATTTTTGCTAACTACTTAAATCAGTAACAGCATTGTACAGTGGATACCAGATACTGATCTCAATTAACTTTCTCTTTCTTTGCCTGACTATTCATTTTCAAGCAAACTATAATAAAACATACCTATGGCAGCGTTGCATCATTCAGAAACAGAACTTGCCAAGATGAGGTCCATGTCAGTGACAACCAGGAACAGAGTTTGGAATGATGTAAACTGGGATCAGCAATTGCGAATTAGTTAATGATCAGGTTTAGTCCTGTTTTGCTTTTTTGTTTTAATAATTGTTATTCTTTCTTTTTTGTTTGGAAGGTGTGGGGCACAAGTCAGGGTTAGGCACACAAATGTTGGTCGTGCAGGTGCCCTTGTCCATGAGGCGTGCCCCTGCCCCCGGCAGGCTTCCTCTGCTGGCCACCCCGTCCCCCCACGCCCCCAAGCAGCTCCCCGCTACGGCCAGTATCTTCCTTATAGTGTCCTGAGGGCAGTTCAAGGGCCGCTTATGAGTGAGAACACGAGATGCTCTGTTCTTTGCTTCTGTGATAGACCACTAGTATTATGTCCTTCAAGTTCATCCACATTGCTACAGAGTTCATAATTGTGTCCTTTATGACTGCGTAATATTCCATCGTGCATATGAGCCACATTTTTTTATCCAGTCCTCTTTTAATGGGCAGCACAGGTGGTTCCATGTTTTTGCTATTGTGAACAACGCTGCGATAAACATGCGTGTGCGGTGTCTTTTTCATAGAGTGATTTGAGTTCCACAGGGTATATTCCCAGTGGGGGGACTGTGGGGTCATAAGGAAGGTCGATTTTTAGATCTTTTAGGATTAGTCACACTGTTTTCCACAGAGGCTGTACTAGTTTACACTCCCACCAGCAGTGTAGAAGTGTTCCCTTCACCCCGCATCCTCTCCAGCATCTGTTGTTTCTGAGCTATTGATGATGGCCATCCTGTCTGGAGTTAAGTGGTATCTCAGTGTGGTTTTTATTTGCATTTCTTTGATGACCAGTGAGGCTGAGCCATTTTTCATGTGTCTTTGGCTGCTCTACGTCTTCTTTTGAGAAGCGTCTCTTCACATCTTTGGCCCACTTTGTAATGGGACTGGTTTGTTGTTGTTGTTGTTGTTGTTTTCCCGGCATGTTTGAGTTCCTTGTAGATCCTCGATGTTAGGCTTTTGTCAGATATGTAGTTGGCAAATATTTTTCCCCATTCTGTGGACTGCCTTCCTGCTCTCTCGCTGTTCTCTTTGACTTTGCAGAAGCTTGTCAGCTTGATGAAGGTTCCACTTGCCTATCTTCTCTCTTATGACATGGATGCTAGGGGTTTTGATCAGGAATTGGTTGCCAGTTTCAGTTTCCATAAGGGTGTTTCCTGCATCTTCTAAGGTTCTTATAGCTTAAGGTTTTATGTTTAGGTCTTTGATCCATTTAGAGTTGATTTTTGTGTATGGTGATAGGTAGGGGTCTTGTTTTAATCTTCTGCACGTGGTTAGCCAGTTTTCCCAGCACTTTTTACTGAATATAGGTTCTCCTCTCACCAGTGGCTGCTGGTGGAGGCTTTTCTGAAGATAAGTTGTTTGAGAAATTGAAGTTTTGCTTCTGGAATCTCTATCCTGTACCATTGGTCTATATGCCTGTTCTTGTACCAATACCAGGATGTTTTGATTATTGTAGCCCTATAAAAGTTTGAAGTCTGGGAGTGTGATGCCTCCCGCTTTGTGTTTTTTTTTTTTCCCCCTGAGGATTGTTTTGGCTATTTATGGACATTTTTGTTTTCATATGAATTTCTGTATTGTCGCTTCCAGGTCTGAGAAGAATGAATGCTGCTGATAATTTAATGGGTATTATATTAAATCTGTAGATTGCTTGGGGTAGGGTGGACATCTTAACAATGTTAATTCTTCTAATCCACGAGCATGGAATATTTTTCCATTTTTTTGTGTCTTCTTGGATTGCTTTGAGCAGTGTTTTGTAGTTTTCGTTGTAAAGGTCTTTCATGTCTTTGGTTAGGAAGATGCCAAGGTATTTCATTTTTTTGTGGCTATTGTGAATGGGATTGTGCTTTTTATTTGGGCTTCTGTTTGTTTATTGTTGGTGTGTAGAAATGCAACTGTCTTTTGCCCATTTATTTTATTCCCTGTTTATCAGTGCAAGGAGATTTTTGACAGATTCTTTTGGGTTTTCAAGGTGTGGGATCATGTTGTCTGCAAAGAGGGATAATTTGACTTCCTCTTTTCCTATTTGGATACCATTGATCTCCTTCCCTATGTTCATCAAGGATATTGGCCTATAGTGCTCTTTCTTTGTTGGATCTTTACCTGGTTTGGGTATCAATGTGATATAGCTTCATAAAATGATCTGGTGAGAGTTCCATCTTTCTCAATTGCCTGGAATACTTTCAGTAGAATTAGTATGAGTTCCTCCTTGTATATTTTGTAGAATTCTTCTGGAAAGCCATCTTCTGGTCCAGGGCTTTTTTTTTTTTTGTAGGTAGGTAGTTTTCTTATGACATAGTCAATTTCCTGGGTTGTTATTGGTCTATTTAGGGTCTCAATTTCTTCTTGTTTCAACCTGGGGAGGTTGTGTGATGTCAGAAGTTCCTCCATCTTTAGGTTTTCAAGTTTGTTTCCGTACAAGTGTACATAGTAGTCTCTGATAATATTTTGTATTTATTCAGGATCAGTTGTGACTTGATCTTTTGCATTCTGATTGCGTTTATTCAGGTTTTTTCTTGGTCAGACTAGCTAGGGGTCCATCAATCTTGTTTATCCTTTCAAAGAACTAGCTTTTTGTTTTCATTGATTTTTTTTTGTATGATTGTTTTGTCTTCTGTGTCCCATATTTGGGCTTTTATTTTCATGACTTCTTTTGTTCTGCTGAAGTTAGGGTTTTGGTGATCTTGCTTTTCCAGCTTCCTTAGGTGATTGGTTAGGCGGTTAACTTGTGATCTTCCATTTCCTTCATGTGTGTTCATAGAGATGTGAATTCCCCTTCTTAGTACTGCTTCCGTGGCATCCCAGAGGTTTTGGCAAGCTGTTTCTTCACTTTCAGTTGTTTCTGGGTATCTTTTCATCTCTGTTTATGTCCATGTTGAACCAGGAGTTGTTTGGCATCATGCTATTTAGTGTCCCTGTCTTTGTGGATGTTGGAGAAACTTTGTTGGTGTTGGTATGTATTTTTATTCCACTGTAGTCTGAGAAGGTGCATGGCAGTATTTCAGTCTTACGGGATTTGTTTATGCTTGATTTATGGCGAAGGATGTGGTGGATCTTAGATATGTTCCATGTGGTGATGAGTAGAATGTAAATCCTGTGGTTGCTGGGTGGAGTGTTCTGTGGGTATCAGTTAAGTCCATTTGGTTAAGCATCATGTTGAGGTTCCGGATCTCCTTGTTGATTTTTTTTTTCGGTCTTGATGAACTGTCTTGGGTTGTGAGTAGGGTATTTAAGTCCCCAGCTTTGATAGCGTTCGAATCAGTATCTTTTTTTAGTTTACCTAGAAGCTACTTTATGAAAGTTGGTGCTCCTATGTTGGGTGCATGTTTAGGATGGATATTTCTTGTTGATGGATTGAACCTTCTACCATTATGTAGTGACCTCTATATCTTTTTAAATTTTTGATAGCTTAAAGGGTATTTTGTCTGATATTAAGATTGTGACTCCTGCTTTCTTATGTGTTTTGTTCACCTGAAATTTTGTTTTCCACCACCCTCTTGTGTCTGTATGTGTCCTTCCTGGTGAGATGTGTCTCTTGGAGACAATATATTGTTACATCATGCCGTTTTATCCAGTTTGCCATTCTGTATCTTTTCAGTGGTGCATTTAGTCCGTTCGCATTCAGGCTAATTATTGAGATGTGAGAGTTTGTCCCTGTCATGCAGTTCTTAAATGGCAGCAGCTGCTGTTGCTGCTGTTCATGTATTTGTTTATTGTCTTTCTTTTGATTTTTGGGTTGATTCATGTGTGTTTTCCATCTTTTTCCTACATTCTTGGGAAAGACATCTTTCTGTCATTCTTTTTTTCTTCTGTGTTTAATACTTTCTTAAGTGTTTCTTGTAGAGCTGGTCTGAAGGTGTCGAAAACTCTTAGGGATTGAATGTCTGAAGGATTTTAATTCTCCATCGCTGATGAAACTTAGCTGGGTAGGTAATTCTTGTTTGAAATTGTCTATCATTGAGAACATTGAAGATTGGGCTCCAATCTTTCCTAGCCAGAAGTGTTTCTGTAGGTAAGTCTGTTATGATTCTAACTGGTCTTCCCTGGTGAGTAGTCTGACTTTTCTCTCTTGCTGCCTTTGGATTTTTTCTTTCATACCTACTTTGTGTAGGCAATTTACTGTGTGTCTAGGAGTTGGTCTTCTCATTTGTTGTCCTGCAGGGGTTCTCTGAATCTCTTGTTTGAATGGTCGTGTCACTGGTGAGATGTGGGAAGTTTTCTTGGCTAATTTCATGAAATGTTTGTTCCAGGGTGGTCTTTGTCTCTCTGTCTGCCTCAGGGACTCCAGTTAATCTTAGGTTCAGCTTCTTGACATAATCGCTCATCTCTTGGAGGTTTTGTTCTGCTTTTCACGCTGCTTTTCTGTGTTTTTAACAGTTTGAGTTCCATATTCTGGTCCTCAGGTTTTGAGAGTCTTTCTTCTGCTTGGTTAATTCTGCTCGCCATGCTTATCAGTTTGTTATTTACTTCACTGTATTATTTCTTGCTGTTGTTTCAGTTATCAAATCATTCTTTCCTCTTGTCTCTCCTCATTTCTCTTTATTCTCTCTATTAATATCATGGTATCTGGGTTTGTGGTTTGAGACCCGTCATTCTGGGGGCTCTTCATTATTTGAGTTCCGGAGTCTGCGTTCTTCGTGGCCATCTTCCCAAAGGTCTGCGTGAGACTCATATTCTTCCTCTGGTTTTCCTCTGTTTGGGTAGGTTTTCCTGCCCTCCCCCTTGCCTCCTTAAATCTGTTGTTCAGTGAATGGGGGGAGAGCTTTCATTTCTGTTTGCTCAGTGTCCTATTCTTCCTTATGTAGATCCTTTGGCTTTGTTCAAGTCTGAAGCTGCACTGTGGGTGGGGCCTGTGCTTTTTGCGGTTCTGAGATTCAGTTAAGGGGGGAGCTGGGATTCAAAGCCCTCTGCAGATCCCAGTATCTGCTGACAGGTGTGTGGGCCCCCCTGGAACCCACGTCCCACTGCCTTACAATCTGTCCATGCAGTGGGGGGTGTCTGCTTGCCCCCTGAAAGCAAGAAGAGATAAGAAAAAGGAAAAGAATGGAAAAAGGAAGGAAGGAAGACAAAAGGAAGTGGACAGAAGAAGAGGGAAAGCACAGGCGTACCAACTAACAAATAAACGAGAAGTAAAGACAGAAAGAATAAAGAAAAGCAAGAACATACAATCATACAGCAAAGAAAACCCCCGTTGTTGTACTCTCCCTCAAAAATACCCCTACACAAACAAATTTTTAAAAAAACAACCATTAAAATGCCAGAAACATAGCAAGCGCAAAAACGTAAACAAAAACAGAAAGAGGGGAGGAAAACAACTAACGCCACACTCAAGCGGAAGAAAAATCTCCCTGTGTGGCAGGTTCTGGAAGCCCAAGTTCTTGGCCGCCGCCACCGGCTGGCGGGGCGGGAGGGG